>NC_030677.2:4989690-5289690 GCF_000004195.4 Xenopus tropicalis
GTGAGGGAATACAGGGTAGGGAGATAGCTCTCAGTACAAGTGAGGGAATACAGGGGTAGGGGGGATAGCTCTCAGTACAAGTAGGGAATACAGGGGTAGGGGATAGCTCTCAGTACAAGTGAGGGAATACAGGGGTAGGGGGATAGCTCTCAGTACAAGTGAGGAATACAGGGTAGGGGATAGCTCTCAGTACAAGTGAGGGAATACAGGGGTAGGGAGATAGCTCTCAGTACAAGTGAGGGAATACAGGGGTAGGGGGGATAGCTCTCAGTACAAGTGAGGAATAACAGGGGTAGGGAGATAGCTCTCAGTACAAGTGAGGAATACAGGGGTAGGGGGATAGCTCTCAGTACAAGTGAGGAATACAGGGGTAGGGCGGATAGCTCTCAGTACAAGTGAGGGAATACAGGGGTATGGGAGATAGCTCTCAGTACAAGTGAGGGAATACAGGGGTAGGGGGAGATAGCTCTCAGTACAAGTGAGGGAATACAGGTAGGGGATAGCTCTCAGTACAAGTGAGGGAATACAGGGGTAGGGGAGATAGCTCTCAGTACAAGTGAGGGAATACAGGGGTAGGGGAGATAGCTCTCAGTACAAGTGAGGGAATACAGGGGTAGGGGGATAGCTCTCAGTACAAGTGAGGAATACAGGGTAGGGGGATAGCTCTCAGTACAAGTGAGGGAATACAGGGTTAGGGGATAGCTCTCAGTACAAGTGAGGGAATACAGGGTAGGGGGATAGCTCTCAGTACAAGTGAGGGAATACAGGGGTAGGGGGATAGCTCTCAGTACAAGTGAGGGAATACAGGGTTAGGGGAGATAGCTCTCAGTACAAGTGAGGGAATACAGGGTAGGGGATAGCTCTCAGTACAAGTGAGGAATACAGGGGTAGGGGAGATAGCTCTCAGTACAAGTGAGGGAATACAGGGGTATGGGAGATAGCTCTCAGTACAAGTGAGGGAATACAGGGGTAGGGGGATAGCTCTCAGTACAAGTGAGGGAATACAGGGTAGGGGGATAGCTCTCAGTACAAGTGAGGGAATACAGGGGTAGGGGAGATAGCTCTCAGTACAAGTGAGGAATACAGGGGTAGATAGCTCTCAGTACAAGTGAGGAATTACAGGGGTAGGGGGATAGCTCTCAGTACAAGTGAGGAATACAGGGGTAGGGAGATAGCTCTCAGTAAGTGAGGGAATACAGGGGTAGGGAGATAGCTCTCAGTACAAGTGAGGGAATACAGGGTAGGGATAGCTCTCAGTACAAGTGAGGGAATACAGGGGTAGGGGAGATAGCTCTCAGTACAAGTGAGGAATACAGGGGTAGGGAGATAGCTCTCAGTACAAGTGAGGGAATACAGGGTAGGGGGATAGCTCTCAGTACAAGTGATGGAATACAGGGGTAGGGGGATAGCTCTCAGTACAAGTGAGGAATACAGGGGTAGGGGATAGCTCTCAGTACAAGTGAGGGAATACAGGGTAGGGGAGATAGCTCTCAGTACAAGTGAGGGAATACAGGAGGGGTAGGGGATAGCTCTCAGTACAAGTGAGGGAATACAGGGGTATGGGGATAGCTCTCAGTACAAGTGAGGGAATACAGGGTAGGGGGGATAGCTCTCAGTACAAGTGAGGGAATACAGGGGTAGGGGGGATAGCTCTCAGTACAAGTGAGGGAATACAGGGGTAGGGGGGATAGCTCTCAGTACAAGTGAGGGAATACAGGGGTAGGTGGATTAGCTCTCAGTACAAGTGAGGGAATACAGGGGTAGGGGATAGCTCTCAGTACAAGTGAGGGAATACAGGGGTAGGGGAGATAGCTCTCAGTACAAGTGAGGGAATACAGGGGTAGGGGAGATAGCTCTCAGTACAAGTGAGGAATACAGGGGGTAGGGGAGATAGCTCTCAGTACAAGTGAGGGAATACAGGGGTAAGGGGATAGCTCTCAGTACAAGTGAGGAATACAGGGGTAGGGGAGATAGCTCTCAGTACAAGTGAGGAATACAGGGGTAGGGGGATAGCTCTCAGTACAAGTGAGGGAATACAGGGTAGTGGGAGATAGCTCTCAGTACAAGTGAGGGAATACAGGGGTAGGGAGATAGCTCTCAGTACAAGTGAGGGAATACAGGGTAGGGAGATAGCTCTCAGTACAAGTAAGGGAATACAGGGGTAGGGGAGATAGCTCTCAGTACAAGTGAGGAATACAGGGGTAGGGGGGATAGCTCTCAGTACAAGTGACAGTGGGAATACAGGGTCATAGGGAGATAGCTCTCAGTACAAGTGAGGAATACAGGGGTAGGGGGATAGCTCTCAGTACAAGTGACGGGGAATACAGGGGTAGGGGGGATAGCTCTCAGTACAAGTGAGGGAATACAGGGTAGGGGGGATAGCTCTCAGTACAAGTGAGGGAATACAGGGTAGGGGAGATAGCTCTCAGTACAAGTGAGGGAATACAGAGGGTAGGGGGATAGCTCTCAGTACAAGTGAGGAATACAGGGGTAGGGAGATAGCTCTCAGTACAAGTGAGGGAATACAGGGGTAGGGAAGGATAGCTCTCAGTACAAGTGAGGAATACAGGGTATGGTAGGAGATAGCTCTCAGTACAAGTGAGGGAATACAGGGTAGGGGATAGCTCTCAGTACAAGTGAGGGAATACAGGGGTAGGGGGGATAGCTTCAGTACAAGTGAGGAATACAGGGTATGGGAGATAGCTCTCAGTACAAGTGAGGGAATACAGGGGTAGGGGGATAGCTCTCAGTACAAGGGAGGGAATAACAGGGTAGGGGGATAGCTCTCAGTACAAGTGAGGAATACAGGGGTAGGGGGATAGCTCTCAGTACAAGTGAGGGAATACAGGGGTAGGGGGATTAGCTCTCAGTACAAGTGAGGAATAACAGGGTAGGGGGATAGCTCTCAGTACAAGTGAGGGAATACAGGGGAAGGGGAGATAGCTCTCAGTACAAGTGAGGGAATACAGGGGTAGGGGGGATAGCTCTCAGTACAAGTGAGGGAATACAGGGGTAGGGGGGATAGCTCTCAGTACAAGTGAGGGAATACAGGGGTAGGGGAGATAGCTCTCAGTACACGTGAGGGAATACAGGGGTAGGGGAGATAGCTCTCAGTACAAGTGAGGGAATACAGGGGAGGGAGATAGCTCTCAGTACAAGTGAGGAATACAGGGTAGGGGGATAGCTCTCAGTACATGTGGGGAATACAGGGGTAGGGGATAGCTCCAGTACAAGTGAGGGAATACAGGGGTATGGGAGATAGCTCTCAGTACAAGTGAGGAATACAGGGGTAGGGAGATAGCTCTCAGTACAAGTGAGGAATACAGGGGTAGGGGGGATAGCTCTCAGTACAAGTGAGGAATACAGGGGGTAAGGGGGATAGCTCTCAGTACAAGTGAGGGGAAATAAAGGGGTAGGGGAGATAGCTCTCAGTACAAGTGAGAGAATACAGGGTAGGGGGATAGCTTCAGTACAAGTGAGGGAATACAGGGGTAGGGGGGATAGCTCTCAGTACAAGTGAGGGAATACAGGGGTAGGGGAGATAGCTATCAGTACACGTGAGGGGAATACAAGGGTAGGGGAATAGCTCTCAGTACAAGTGAGGGAATACAGGGGTAGGGAGATAGCTCTCAGTACAAGTGAGGGAATACAGGGGTAGGGAGATAGCTCTCAGTACAGTGAGGGAATACAGGGGTAGGGGAGATAGCTCTCAGTACAAGTGAGGGAATACAGGGGTAGGGGAGATAGCTCTCAGTACAAGTGAGGGAATACAGGGGTAGGGGGGATAGCTCTCAGTACAAGTGAGGGAATACAGGGGTAGGGGGATAGCTCTCAGTACAAGTGAGGAATACAGGGGTAGGGGGGATAGCTCTCAGTACAAGTGAGGGAATACAGGGGTAGGGGGATAGCTCTCAGTACAAGTGAGGGAAATACAGGGGTAGGGGGATAGCTCTCAGTACAAGTGAGGGAATACAGGGGTAGGGGGGATAGCTCTCAGTACAAGTGAGGAATACAGGGTAGGGGATAGCTCTCAGTACAAGTGAGGGAATACAGGGGTAGGGGGGATAGCTCTCAGTACAAGTGAGGGAATACAGGGGTAGGGGGATAGCTCTCAGTACAAGTGAGGGAATACAGGGGTAGGGGAGATAGCTCTCAGTACAAGTGAGGGAATACAGGGGTAGGGGGGATAGCTCTCAGTACAAGTGAGGGAATACAGGGTAGGGGATAGCTCTCAGTACAAGTGAGGGAATACAGGGGTAGGGGGGATAGCTCTCAGTACAAGTGAGGGAATACAGGGGTAGGAGATAGCTCTCAGTACAAGTGAGGGAATACAGGGGTAGGGGGGATAGCTCTCAGTACAAGTGAGGAATACAGGGGTAGGGGAGATAGCTCTCAGTACAAGTGAGGGAATACAGGGGTAGGGGGATAGCTCTCAGTACAAGTGAGGGAATACAGGGGTAGGGGGATAGCTCTCAGTACAAGTGAGGGAATACAGGGGTAGGGAGATAGCTCTCAGTACAAGTGAGGGAATACAGGGGTATAGGGGGATAAGCTCTCAGTACAAGTGAGGGAATACAGGGGTAGGGGATAGCTCTCAGTACAAGTGAGGGAATACAGGGTAGGGGGATAGCTCTCAGTACAAGTGAGGGAATACAGGGGTAGGGGAGATAGCTCTCAGTACAAGTGAGGGAATACAGGGGGAGGGAGATAGCTCTCAGTACAAGTGAGAGAATACGGGGTAGGGGGTAGCTCTCAGTACAAGTGAGGGAATACAGGGGGAGGGGAGATAGCTCTCAGTACAAGTGAGGGAATACAGGGGTAGGGGGGATAGCTCTCAGTACAAGTGAGGGAATACAGGGGTAGGGGGGATAGCTCTCAGTACAAGTGAGGGAATTACAGGGGGAGGGGGGATAGCTCTCAGTACAAGTGAGGGAATACAGGGGTATGGGAGATAGCTCTCAGTACAAGTGAGGGAATACAGGGGCAGAGGGGATAGCTCTCAGTACAAGTGAGGGAATACAGGGGTAGGGGGGATAGCTCTCAGTACAAGTGATGGTAATACACGGGTAGGGGGGATAGCTCTCAGTACAAGTGAGGGAATACAGGGTAGGGGAGATAGCTCTCAGTACAAGTGAGGGAATACAGGGGTAGGGGAGATAGCTCTCAGTACAAGTGAGGGAATACAGGGTAGGGGGGGATAGCTCTCAGTACAAGTGAGGGAATACAGGGGTAGGGGGATAGCTCTCAGTACAAGTGAGGGAATACAGGGGCAGGGAGATGGCTCTCAGTAGATGTGAGGGAATACAGGGGTAGGGGGGATAGCTCTCAGTACAAGTGAGGGAATTACAGGGACAGGGGGGATAGCTCTCAGTACAAGTGAGGGAATACAGGGGTAGGGGAGATAGCTCTCAGTACAAGTGAGGGAATACAGGGGTAGGGGGATAGCTCTCAGTACAAGTGAGGGAATACAGGGGTAGGGGAGATAGCTCTCAGTACAAGTGAGGGAATACAGGGGTAGGGGGATAGCTCTCAGTACAAGTGAGGAATACAGGGGTAGGGGGGATAGCTCTCAGTACAAGTGAGGGAATACAGGGGTAGGGGAGATAGCTCTCAGTACAAGTGAGGGGAATACAGGGGTAGGGGGGATAGCTCTCAGTACAAGTGAGGGAATACAGGGTAAGGGGGATAGCTCTCAGTACAAGTGAGGGAATACAGGGGTAGGGGAGATAGCTCTCAGTACAAGTGAGGGAATACAGGGGTAGGGGGATAGCTCTCAGTACAAGTGAGGGAATACAGGGGTAGGGGGGATAGCTCTCAGTACAAGTGAGGGAATACAGGGGTAGGGGAGATAGCTCTCAGTACACGTGAGGGAATACAGGGGTAGGGGGAGATAGCTCTCAGTACAAGTGAGGGAATACAGGGGTAGGGGAGATAGCTCTCAGTACAAGTGAGGGAATACAGGGGTAGGGGGATAGCTCTCAGTACATGTGAGGAATACAGGGGTAGGGGGTTAGCTCTCAGTACAAGTGAGGGAATACAGGGGTATGGGAGATAGCTCTCAGTACAAGTGAGGGAATACAGGGGTAGGGGAGATAGCTCTCAGTACAAGTGAGGGAATACAGGGGTATGGGAGATAGCTCTCAGTACAAGTGAGGGAATACAGGGGTAGGGGGATAGCTCTCAGTACAAGTGAGGGAATACAGGGGCAGGGGGGATAGCTCTCAGTACAAGTGAGGTAATACAGGGGTAGGGGGATATCTCTCAGTACAAGTGAGGGAATACAGGGGTAGGGGGGATAGCTCTCAGTACAAGTGAGGGAATACAGGGGTAGGGGGGATAGCTCTCAGCACAAGTGAGGGAATACAGGGGTAGGGGGGATAGCCCTCAGTACAAGTGAGGGAATACAGGGGTAGGGGGGATAGCTCTCAGTACAAGTGAGGGAATACAGGGGTAGGGGGGATAGCTCTCAGTACAAGTGAGGGAATACAGGGGTAGGGGGGGATAGCTCTCAGTACAAGTGAGGGAATACAGGGGTAGGGGGGATAGCTCTCAGTACAAGTGAGGGAATACAGGGGTAGGGAGATGGCTCTCAGTAGAAGTGAGGGAATACAGGGGTAGGGGGGATAGCTCTCAGTACAAGTGAGGGAATACAGGGGTAGGGGAGATAGCTCTCAGTACAAGTGAGGGAATACAGGGACAGGGGGGATAGCTCTCAGTACAAGTGAGGGAATACAGGGGCAGGGGGGATAGCTCTCAGTAAAAGTGAGGGAATAAAGGGGTAGAGGATAGCTCTCAGTACAAGTGAGGGAATACAGGGGTATGGGGGATAGCTCTCAGTACAAGTGAGGGAATACAGGGGTAGGGGAGATAGCTCTCAGTACAAGTGAGGGAATACAGGGGTATGGGAGATAGCTCTCAGTACAAGTGAGGGAATACAGGGGTAGGGGGGATAGCTCTCAGTACAAGTGAGGGAATACAGGGGTAGGGGAGATAGCTCTCAGTACAAGTGAGGGAATACAGGGTTATGGGAGATAGCTCTTAGTACAAAATGATCCAGGGACTGGTCCGATTGCCATCTTGGAGTCAGGAAGGAATTTTTTCCCCTCTGCGGCAAATTAGAGAGGCTTCAGATGGGGTTTTTTGCCTTCCTCTGGATCAACTTGTAGTTAGGCAGGTTATATATAGGCATTGTGGTTGAACGTGATGGACGTATGTCTTTTTTCAACCCAACTTACTATGTTACTATGTTACTATGTAACATCAGGGCTGTATTCTTAAAGCAATATTGCACAATAAAACTTTCCCAGCTCTCTAGGGCCCGCATTGGCAGCATTGAAATGCAAAAGAATCCTCCAATGAGAATCCCAGCTGATGTGAGTAAATCCGGCTCCCTGTTCTCTGTTCCTGCAATTGGAGTTGGGAGCAATAAGCACAGTTTCCCAGCACTGAACAAGTCTGTCCCTTTATCCCCATGTCTGATTCCTGTGACATATAATGACGGGAAAAATTGCATAATTATCTCTATATAAGATAACAGGAAAATGCTCGACACAGTGCTGGGAATCAGCATTCTCATTGGTCACTACTCTTGTGTATTTTAAGTTTTCAGTCAGTAGAATTCTCATTGGTGAATTGGTTTCCATGTGTAATTATGTTTTTCATTAACTTCTATAGAGAAATAGGGGGCGCAGTGGGACAGATTTATGGTTTGGGTTAGTGTTCTATCATTAATGTTTTGCTAAACATTAAAATGCCCACATTAACCCTTTCCCTGCCAAAAACGTAGGTAGTACGTTGTTTTAAAAGAAGCAATTATCTGCTAACAACGTAGTACCTACGTTTTTGCTGCTAATGCGATTCTGTCTGCACCGGTTGCTTTAACCACTAATTACGCTATTGCGTGACTTTACCTATTTTGGATTCCTCAGAATGTGTTCTTTTTAAAAATATATGGTTTCCTGGGGGTCTCTGTATAGTTAGGGGGGTTACGGCACATAATACGCTGTCAAGGGGCTCTGTGTCCAAAAGCTGAGCTGACAGGTGAGAAATCCTTATGTGCTATTTTCATTTTGGGGTCAGTACATACCACGGACTTTGGTATATCTATGCATATTGGGCATCAAACTGTTCAGTAGGCCTTAGGTGTTCCTATTTGGGGTGATTTGCCTTTGTACTCAAGAAATTGTGTGAGATAAATGCGGCAAACTGCAACATTTTTCGTCGATTTTCTGAAATATCATAAAAACCAATAATTTTAGGAAAGCTTTGCAGGTTGGTACTTTGGTGTAGAAAGGACTCTTTACCCTTGTTGGATTTGTCAGAATGTGTACTTTCCAAAAATATATGGTTTTCTGGGTTTTTCTGTACAGTTAGGGGGGTTACGGCACATAATACCCGGTCATTGGGCTTTTTTTGCAGAAATTGAGTTGGCAGCTGAGAAAATTCCTATGCACTATTTTCATTTGGGTGCCGCTGTACACCACATACTTTGGTAAATCTTTGCATATTGGGCATCAAACTGTTCAGAAGACCGCTGGCATTCATATTTAGGGTGATGTGGCTTTTGCCACCGGTGCAGAGAGTCAGCTGTGCCCCAACCCCCTCGGCAATGAGCCAAGGGGGCTGGCAAGTCAGTCCAGTGATGCGATCACATCGCAGGACCTAGCTACAAGAAGCAGACCAATCGCATGCGTCTGCTGCTTGTCCTGTCTCTTCCCCTGCTCCTTGCTCCTCCTAGCTCCACCCACATACTTCCTGTGCTGCGAGGACTGCAGAGAGGACTGCCTGCCTGCAATCCCTGAGACCTTCTGCTGGTAAGAGCTGTTTATTTGCCTAATTCACACACTTACACATATTTACAGGCATTTACACACAATTTAGCAATTTGTCAGAATGTGTACTTTCCAAAAATATATGGTATTCTGGGGGTCTCTGTACAGTTAGGGGGTCTTATGGCACATAATATGCTATCAGGGGGCTCTGTATAGTTAGGGGGGGTTACGGCACATAATACGCTGCAAAAGCTGAGTTGGCAGGCGAGAAATGCATGTGCACTATTTTCGTTTTGGGGTCAGTACACACCACAGACTGACCCCAGACTATGCATATTGGGCATCAAACTGTTCAGAAGACCTCTGGTGTTTCTATTTGGGGTGATTTACCTTTGTATGCAAGTAATTGTGTGAGATAAATGCGGCAAACTGCAACATTTTTATGCGATTTTCTGAAATGTCATAAAAACCCCTAACTTTGGGAAAGCTTTGCAGATTGGTACTTTGGTATAGAAAGGACTCTTTACCCTTGTTGGGTTTGTCAGAATGTGTACTTTCCTAAAGTTAGTGGTTTTTATGACATTTCAGAAAATCGCATAAAAATTTTGCAATTTGCTGCATTTATCTCACACAATTTCTTGCATACAAAGGCAAATCACCCCTAATAGGAACACCAGAGGCCTACTGAACAGTTTGATGCCCAATATGCATAGATATACCAAAGTCCGTGGTATGTACTGACCCCAAAATGAAAATAGCACATAAGGATTTCTCACCTGCCAGCTCAGCTTTTGGACACAGAGCCCCCTGAAGGTTTAACCCAGAAAATTATACATTTTTAAAAAGAACAGATTCTGAGGAATCCATAATAGGTACAACTGTCTGTCCACTCCAAACTACCAATTCGCAATGCTTTCTTAAAGTTATTGGTTTTTATCACAAATTTGTGATTTTTAAAAAAAAATCATTTCAAAGCTTCCTGTCTATAATATCTTATCTCCTACAGGTCATAAAGTAACCAGATAAAACACCCTAAATATGAATGCCAGGGGTCCACTGAACAGCTTGATGCCCAATATGTATAGGTTTACCTATGTATGTGGCATGTAGGGGCCCCAATGTGAACATACCCCCATATGTACTGTCATTTCAGCTTCTGCAAAATCAACACATTTACATGCTTTATGTGGGATAATGCTACAAAAAAGTATGCTCACCCCAGAAAGTACACATTCCCCTAAATTCAAAATGGGTACCCATGTCTTTCTACTCCAAAGTACCAAGCTGCAAAGCTTTTCTAAAGTTGGCAATATTGATGACATTTCCAAAAAGCCCCTTAAAGCTTCCACTTTGGAGAATCTTATCTCCCACATAGCATTAGGTACCAAGATAAAACACAATGAATTTGAATGCCAGGGGTCCCCTGAACAGTTTGATGCCCAATATGTATAGGTTTACCTAAGTATGTGGCATGTAGGGGCCCCAATGGGAACATACCCCATATGATCTATCATTTCTGTTATTTCCGCTTCTGCAAAATCAACACATTTACATCATTTTGTGTGAGATAAAGCTAGTAAAAAGTACACTCACCCCAGAAAGCCATATATTTTTGGAAAGTACACATTCCCCCGAATCTAAAACGGGTACTCTTGTCTTTCTACTCCAAATTACCAAGCCGCAAAGCTTTCCTAAATTTGGCAATTTTGATTTCCAAAAATCCTGTCAAAGCTTCCAGTTTGCAGCATCTTATCTCCCACGTATCATTAGGTACCAAGATAAAACACCCTGAATTTGAATGCCAGGGGTCCACTGTCCACTGTTTGATGCCTAATATGTATAGATTACCTAAGTATGTCGCATTTTGGGGTCCCAATGTGATTATACCCCCAAATGTACTGTCATTTCTGTCATTTCAGCTCCTGCAAAATCAACACATTTACATGCTTTATGTGCGATAATGCTACAAAAAAGTACGCTCACCACAGGAAGCTATATATTTTTGGAAAGTACACATTCCCCTGAATCTAAAATGGGTACCCATTTTTTTTACTCCAAAGTACCAAGCTGCAAAGCTTTCCTAAGTTTGACGATTTTTATGACATTTTCAAAAATCACCTCAAAACTTCCATATTGCAGCATCTTATTTTCTACAGGTCATTAGGTACCAAGATAAAACACCCTAAATATGAACCCCAGAGGTCTACTGAACAGTTTGATGCCCACTGTACATAGGTTTATCAAAGCACATGGCCCTTAGAGACCCCAAAATAGACCTTGCACCACTAATTTCATGGCTTACCTTTACCTAATTCATAAACACATGGCAGTTTTTTGAGGGGTAGAAGCTGCATAAATGTAGGGTAACCCCTAAAAGCCATATATTTTTGGAAAGTACACATTCTGACAAATCCAACATGGGTAAAGAATCCTTTCTACACGAAAGTACCAATCTGGAAAGCTTTCCTAAATTTAATGGTTTTTATGACTTTTCTGAAAAAGGCCTAAAATTATTGCAATATGCCATATTTATCTTACAACATTTCTTACATATAATGACACATCACCCTAAATATGAATGCCAGCGGTCTACTGAACAGTTTGATGCCCAATATGCAGATTGGTACTTTTGTGTAGAAAGGACTCTTTACCCATGTTGGATTTGTCAGAATGTGTACTTTCCAAAAATATATGGTTTTCTGGGGGTCTCTGTATAGTTAGGGGGGTTATGGCACATAATACACTGACAGGGGGCTCTGTGTCCAAAAAGAGTTGACAAGTGAGAAATACATGTGCACTATTTTCATTTTGGGGTCAGTACATACCACAGACTTTGGTAAATCTGTGCATATTGGGCATCAAACTGTTCAGTAGGCCTTAGGTGTTCCTATTTGGGGTGATTTGCCTTTGTACGCAAGAAATTGTGTGTGATAAATGCGGCAAATTTCAACATTTTTATACAATTTTCTGAAATGTCATAAAAACCACTAACTTTATTTAGGGTGTTTTATTTGGTTACTTTATGACCTGTAAGAGATAAGATACTATAGACTGGAAGCTTTGAAGCAATTGTTTTAAAAAAATCACAAGTTTTGATAAAAACCAATAACTTTAGGAAAACATTGTGGCTTAGTAGTTGGGAGTAGACAGACAGTTCTACCTATTATGGATTCCTCAGAATCTGTTCTTTTTAAAAATGTATAATTTTCTGGAATAAACCTTCTGTTAGTGGAATTTTTGGCCTTGAAATCTAAAGTATGCAGCTTTCTGGAGCAGTGCTTTGGAAATTTGGTAGTGTACTGCTGGGAGTTTTTGACCTATACAAGTGAGAAATCTCCATAAAACTATATATATTTGGTATTGGCACGTTCAGGAGACATGGGACTTTCCAAATCAGTTGGATTCATGCATAAACTAATTTTTGTTTCTGGTGCATGTGTTTATATTATGGAAAATATAAATTTTTTTCATTTTTTAGACATTTAGAAGCCTATATCTTGTTACAGAATTGGAATTACACAAAAATTCTGCCATATTTTAAAAGCTTAGGTTGTCCTGAAAAAAACTATATATTGTTTTCCTGGGTAACCTAAAAGTCCCCCCAAGGAAAGGCCCCTAAAGTGAAACAGTGCAAAATGTTCAAAAATTGTCTGGAATTTCTGCTTTGTCCAAAATGGCTAGCAGTGAAAGGGTTAAAGAAGATATTTCAAATGTAGGATTAAGTTTCCCAGGCTATTGTGTAACAATTAATACCATATGTGAGACTTTTTTTCAGAAAATAGTATCTTAGAAGACAATCCTCTCATTTGTATCATAACTTAATGAGGAACTAAAAGAAAATAATTTTTGTATCTTATTTGAAATGCAAAACAGGGCATTCATATATTGCATTATCATTATTTATTGGTTTTCCTTTTACTGCTATGATGGGTCAAAATTCCTTAAATCTCTGCCTTCTTAGTGAAACTGTGTTCGGAGTTTGTGCTCTTGCTATAATAAATATGTCATAATATCAATCTCCACTCAGTTTATCCGGAAGTTTAGTATTGACTAGATGTATTTCTACTATGATGTATTAGCACTAATAAGTAGTTTATTATGTGTTGACGTTATGGACTAACAGTCCAGAAAGCCCATCTCCATACTGTAATTAAAAATGTAACATAGGTATAACAGTTACTGCTTGTTTCTATACTTTTGATCACCTGGCTTCTGCTACATTGTTTTAGTTATCAGAAAAGTACAGAACATAAACCTTAAAATGATACTGACTTTAAAAACTACTTCTCAAAATATGAATATGCATAAAAGATACATAGGTCATGTTGATGGTTTTTAGCTGACAGGTTTGCGTTTGTAGTAATTGTTACTTGAAGTTCATAAACCTGACTGTTTTGCCAACCTTACTGTCCCTTCTCAGTTACAGCTACCAATGCTAACGGACAAATATGGCCGCCCCCTCATAGAGGAACATAGGGACTCAGACAGGTAATGTAAATGCATCAGGCAAATACTTTTATGGCAAAAGTATAAAGTTCTTGCAAAGACAATGTTATGACAGATGTAAAAAAAGATTTATCTTCTGGTGTCAGTGTCTCTTTAAGAGTGATTCTGCTTTTAAAGAAATAACAATTACACATAACTTGTATAATAACAATTGAATTGGGTGGGGCTGTATTCCTTTAAGAATGAATAGTCTTCTTTTGCTTAACCATCTTATTGACATTGTCCTTGAATGATTCTCATTCATTTATACCAATGGCTTTCATGAAGTCACCCTATCATTCCAGCATATGATTCTGTTTGGAAAAGATATTCTTGAGTGCAGAGAAAAGGATCTTAATCTGAGATTAGGGCCTTATGTTTGTGTTGGGGAAAAAATCAAAAAGAAAACTACAACGCCTTGTGAATGAGAAAGTGTGCAGGCAGAGAAATGTTGTCTTTTAACTTGTTTTTTTTAAATAAAATAAAATCATCAAGTTGTGCCTCAATAAAGACAAGGCAAGTTCAATAAAAAAAAAGGCTCAATAAAACTTGCAAGAGTAATTGCAATACTTCTGATAAAGATCTGCTGTTGTGATGTATTTTCACCATGAAACAGATTAATATTGAGTATAACGGTAAGGCAACAAGTCCAAAAGAAGTAAGAAGGGAAGAGAGGGAAAGAGAGATGAGAGATAAATGGTTGCTGAGATTAATAATATATTGGTGAGTTTATCCAAGTCACAGGGATATTACGTAGACTGACAATTTGTATTAAAACCTAATCCCAAAGCCCATTTAGCCCAGAGCACTAAAACTCCGCTCCCTCTCTTTCCCTTCCTTCTTTTCTTTCTTCTTTTGATGAGCAAATTTTTTCTGAGAAGGAGGGAGGAAATGGGGAGAAATAGGGAATGGAGAGCATATTATGGTGCTTTAGACAGTTGTTGCTGGAGACTCCAAGCATGAGTTCCAAATTTTCTCAAACTTTAGTGGGCATCCTCTGGCTAGATATGTTAACCTGTAGAGTTCCAGTTGTGAGTTGATCAACTTTCCATTTATTTAAAGTAGGAGGTAGGGGGGCCACAGTTTTTTTTGCGTAAAATAGCAGAGCCCTCATAAGTGATCTGGAGGCTGTCTTTGGTAATAGGTCCACCAGGCCCAACAGGCATGTGATTGGGTTTAGAACTTGAGGTAGGGAGAGTTTGTCTGCTAAGAAGCGCATGACTTGTTGCCCAGACATCTCTGGATGTCTGGGCAGTTCCAAAGTAAGTGAATGAAATCAGCATCAGGTTCATTGCATTGAGGGCATCGGGAGTGTTCCAAGCGATCCATCTGGTGTCATTTCTTAGGTGTTAAGTAGGTTTGATTTATCATTTTGAATTGAATTAGTTTGTCTCTTGTACTTATTAATGGGGAATAGAGATTGTCTTTCACCTCTTCCCAGTCATCTGGGTTCAGGTGGAGACTGCTTGATTCCCACTTGACCTTCACTGGGTCTGGGGTCATATTTGTGAGTTGTGATTGCTGCGTAGGTTTTGGAGAGGGTTTTAAGCTTGTCTGGGGCAGAGATTATGTTTTCTACTGTCGTGTATTGTATGGGATGGATATTGTTGTGTACCACTAGAGGGAGCTGCATGCCTAAATGTTAGCTCAGCTACAATGTGTTATCTAGCTTGGGTTTTTAGCTCCTGTTGGTCTTCCTCCTCCACAAAGCCACCTTCCTCCTCTGACTTCTCATCTGTCACTCGTCGCACAGCATGCTCCAGGAAGAAAACAAAGGGAATTAGGTCGCTGATGGTGCCTCCGGTGCGACTAACCATGTTTGTGACCTCATCAAAAGGGCGCATGAGCCTGCAGGCATCGCGCATAAGCACCCAGTAATGGGGGGAAAAAATCCCCAGCTCTGCAGATCCAGTCCTACCACCCAGTTCAAACAGGTATTCGTTGACGGCTCTTTGTTGTTGCAGCAGACGTTCAAACATCAGTAGCGGTGAATTCCAGCGAGTCTGGCTGTCGCTAAATAAACGCCTGACTGGCAAGTTGTGCCACCGCTGAATGTCAGCAAGGCATGCCATGGCTGTGTAGGAACGTCTGAAATGGCTAGACACCTTCCTGGACTGCCTGAGAATGTCCTGCAATCCTGGGTACTTTGAGACAAACCGTTGGACTATCAAATTCAGAACATGTGCCATGCAGGGTACATGTGTTAAATTGCCCAGTCTCAGTGCTGCCAACAGATTGCTTCCATTGTCACACACCACTTTTCCGATTTTCAGTTGGTGTGGGGTCAGCCACCGATCGGCTTGTGAGTACAGAGATGACAGGAGTGCAGATCCGGTATGGTTTCTGCTTTCCAGGCACATCATCGCCAAGACAGCATGACAATGGCGTACCTGGCATGTCGAATAGCCTATGGGGAGCTGGGGGTGCACAGGTGTGGAGGAGGACACAGCAGCAGAGGAGGAAGAAGCCGAGGAAGAAGCTGAGGTAGAGAGTGAAGGAGGAGTAGAGGTGGTGGCAGGCCAGCATGCAATCCGTGGTGGTGACACCAACTCCACTGTTGTTGAGCCACGCATTCCCTGCTTCCCAGCCATCACCAGGTTCACCCAGTGGGCAGTGTAGGTGACATACCTGCCCTGACCATGCTTGGAGGATGGTCATATGGACCTTTGCCCCAACACTATGACTTATGACAGAGATTCGGTGACTTGGCTCTGCACATGCTGGTACAGGTGTGGTATTCCCTTTTGGGAAAAAAAATTGATTGCAGCTGGGTACCTTCCACTGCGGTGTCCCAATTGCTACAAATTTGTGGAAGGCCTCAGAGTCCACCAGCTGGTATGGTAAAAGCTGATGGGCTAAGAGCACAGACAAGCCAGCTGTCAGACGCCAGGCAAGGGGGTGACTCGGCGACATTGGTTTCTTACGCTCAAACATGGCCCTCACAGAAACTTGGCTGGGGGCAGATGACCAGGAACTGGTGGTCAAGGTGGAAGGCGGAGTGGAGGGTGGTTGAAACGGGTCAAGGACAGCAGAGGTAGAGCAGTAAGATGCTGGGCCAGAAGGAGGGTGGCTTTGAGTTTGTCTGCTGCCTTTGAGGTGTTGCTCCCATAGTGCTTTGTGTTTGGTGTTCATGTGCCTTCGCATAGCAGTTGTACCTATGTGGGTGTTGGGCTTCCCAAGACTCAGTTTCTGACTGCACTCATTGCAAATTACAGCGCTTTTGTCAGAGGCACACATAAAAAAATGCCACACTGCTGAGCCTTTTGATGTGGGCTTTCTAGCGGTAACAGTAGAAGTTGGCAGGTGCGTTGGCTGGCTGACCACAGGTGCCAATTCATGTTGTTGCCCCACTGTTCCCTGCGAGCTGTCCCTGCTTCTTCTAAGTCTTATTCTCCTCCTGCCACTCTGACTCTCCGTCTCTCCATCTGAACTATCCTCCTCTTGCTCTCTTCTTGTGGGCACCCACAAAACATCAATCTCCTCATCATCATTCTCCTCAGATGCATCAATTTCTTCTGACAGCTCACAGAAGGCAGCAGCAGCGGGGACCTCATCACACCTTATGTCCATCTCTGTTGTGTTGCCTGCCTGAATTATGATATCTGGTGTAACGTCCTCATCTCCTTCATCTTCTTCTGGCAATAATGGTTGCGCATCACTCAGTTCAACAAACTCATCTGAAAATAACTCCTCTGACTCATCCAGTGAAGGAGGGGCGGCGGTGGTGGTGGAGGAAGTGGTACGTGGGGTGCCCATAGCAGAGGAGGATGAGGATGTTGTGGCAAAGTTCCTGGCAGAAATGGTAGAGGATGGGGTGTGCTGTGTAAGCCAGTCAACTACCTCTTCAGCATTTTTGGAGTTCAGGGTAAGTGCCTTCGGAACACTGGGCAATTTCCTAGGGCCACAGGATATCATAGCAGCACGGCCCCTAGTGCCTCTGCGTGGCGGTCTGCCTTTGCCTGGCATTTTTTTATTTTTACAAATCAACAACAACTTGGGTGATGTTTCTGGACACGGAATTATTATTGTTATTTTTAGACAGAATGTGAAAAAGCTCACACAGCTAGGTGGCACTTGGTTGAAGAAGACTCTGGGCAACAAGGCCTGCAAGGGCAATGTATACAGTAGTGGATACAGAATATATTATTGCTGATGGAAAAACGTCACTCAGCAAACAGCACTGGACACGTTAAAGAACAGTAAGATAAATAAAAATAATAATAATAATAAAAAAAAATGATCTCTGGTTGGTGCTGGTGGTGAACTACTAGGAGCAGCACACCAGTCCCCAACACAGCTAGACTAATAGCACTGGGCTCTATAAATTACAGTAGTGTGGTTGGTGCTTAGTGCACTACTATGAGCAGCACACCTGTCTCCAACACACACAGACGGAGCTGCAGTACACAATGAAAAGAAGACTAGAGTAACAGTAATCAGAAAATAAAAGCAGTCCTTACAAGGACTATTGGGTTACAGCAGATGAGATCAGCAGGACAGCTGCCCACAGCAGCTACATACAGAGCAGTAGAAAATAGATTACTAGTCAGCAAAGCTAACTAAACTGTCCCTCAAATCCCTGCACAGATCTCTCCCTATGTGCTAATACAGAGCAGTAGAAAGTAGATTACTAGTCAGCAAAGCTACCTAAACTGTCCCTCAAATCCCTGCACAGCTCTCTCCCTATGTGCTAATACAGAACAGTAGAAAGTAGATTACTAGTCAGCAAAGCTACCTAAACTGTCCCTCAAATCCCTGCACTGCTCTCTCCCTATGTGCTAAGACAGAGCAGTAGAAAGTAGATTACTAGTCAGCAAAGCTACCTAAACTCTCCCTCAAACCCCTGCACAGCTCTCTCCCTATGTGCTAATACAGAGCAGTAGAAAGTAGATTACTAGTCAGCAAAGCTACCTAAACTGTCCCTCAAACCCCTGCACAGCTCTCTCCCTATGTGCTAATACAGAGCAGTAGAAAGTAGATTACTAGTCAGCAAAGCTACCTAAACTGTCCCTCAAACCCCTGCACAGCTCTCTCCCTATGTGCTAATACAGAGCAGTAGAAAGTAGATCACTAGTCAGCAAAGCTACCGAAACTGTCCCTCAAACCCCTGCACAGCTCGCTCCCTATGTGCTAATACAGAGCAGTAGAAAGTAGATTACTAGTCAGCAAAGCTACCTAAACTGTCCCTCAAATCCCTGCACAGCTCTCTCCCTATGTGCTAATACAGAGCAGTAGAAAGTAGATTACTAGTCAGCAAAGCTACCTAAACTGTCCCTCAAACCCCTGCACAGCTTGCTCCCTATGTGCTAAAACAGAGCAGTAGAAAGTAGATTACTAGTCAGCAAAGCTACCTAAACTGTCCCTCAAACCCCTGCAAAGCTCGCTCCCTATGTGCTAATACAGAGCAGTAGAAAGTAGATCACTAGTCAGCAAAGCTACCTAAACTGTCCCTCAAATCCCTGCACTGCTCTCTCCCTATGTGCTAATACAGAGCAGTAGAAAGTAGATTACTAGTCAGCAAAGCTACCTAAACTGTCCCTCAAATCCCTGCACAGCTCTCTCCCTATGTGCTAATACAGAGCAGTAGAAAGTAGATTACTAGTCAGCAAAGCTACCTAAACTGTCCCTTAAATCCCTGCACAGCTCTCTCCCTATGTGCTAATACAGAGCAGTAGAAAGTAGATTACTAGTCAGCAAAGCTACCTAAACTGTCCCTTAAATCGTTGCACAGCTCTCTCCCTATGCTAACTCATCAAGCACACACAGGCAGAATGTAAAACGGCTGCTGGGCTTCGGTTTATATATGGAAGGGAGTGGTCTGGGGGGGTGGTCCAGGAGGGAGAGCTGCCTGATTGGCTGCCATGTATCTGCTGGCTCTGGGGTGAGAGGTCAAAATTTGGCGCCAGCTAAAGCGAACCCAAAATTGCGAACAGTGCGCGAACTTGCGAACACCCGATGTTTGTGTGAATTAGTTCGCCGGCGAACAGTTTGCTACATCTCTACTGGTGCACTCTAACCTTCCAATTTGTGTCCGTATGTTACCCAACCACTTAGATTGTAAGCTCTATGGGGCAGGGACCTCCTTCCTACTGTGTTTCATACCACATAAAACAGATCAGATTTCATTCAGTGACTTCACGTTTTTCAACCCAACATGAAGTTTGTTCTCAAACTTCCCTTTCTAATTATAAAATATTAATTCTAATCAAGTAAACAATTGCCTTTTAATAATAAAGCCTCATTGTCAGAATGTTTGATTCAGATTGTTCTTAGGTATATCATAATTTTGGCATTCTTTAAAAAAAATACATTTAATATGTTATTGCCAACTAAAAGCAACTTAAAGATTTGCAATTTTCTTGCAACAGTAAAGAATTTTCTTGTAACAGTGAAGCAAATGAAATCAAGTTCCATGAATTCATATTTTTATGAAATTAACAGCAAACGGGACATATATGTTTGCATAAAAGAAAAATCTATTTTTGTAAGACAAATTGTAATTAGTGATGGGCGAAAAGTTTCGCCAGGCATGGATTCGCGGCGAATTTCCGCGTTTCGCCATTGGCTGATTGTTTCGCGAAACGGATGAAAAATTTCGCCGCGGAAAAATTCGCCGCACGTCCAAAAATTGTCGCCAGCGTCAAAAAAGAATAGTCGCGGGCGACAAAATAATAGCCGCGGGCGACGAAACAAGAGCCGCGCGACAAAACAATAGCCGCGGGCGACGAAACAAGAGCCGCGTGACGAAACAAGAGCCGCGGGCGACGAAACAAGAGCCACGCGCGACGAAATAATAGCCGCGCGACAAAACAATAGCCGCGGGTGACGAAACAAGAGCCGCGCGCGACGAAATAATAGCCGCGCGACAAAACAATAGCCGCGGGAGACGAAACAATAGCCGCGCGACAAAATAATAGCCGCGGGCGACAATTTTTTTTGTCGCACGACATTTTCGCAGTTTCGCGAATTTTTCGCCGTTTCGCGGATCTTTTCAAAGATTCGCGAATTTTTCGGTGAAGCGAAACGGAACAGATTCGTTCATCACTAATTGTAATGTTTCACACATGCAGACCACAGTGAGTTAAAAGCATATTCTACTTGTAAAACAGAAAAGGCACATATATATATATATAGTGTATAGTATATATATATGTATAGTGTATGCAGATATACATGTAAAATATTCCTCAATATGTAAGTTTGCTTGCAGGAAACAAAATCAATGAGGCTTCCCAGACATAGTGTAACTAAAGTAATGTACAGGTATCGGACCCCTTATCCGGAAACCCGTTATCCAGAAAGCTCCAAATTACAGAATGCCCGTCTCCCATAGACTCCATTTTAATCAAATAATTCAGAATTTTAAAACTGATTTCCTTTTTCTATGTAGAAATAAAACAGTACCTTGTAATTGATTACAACTAAGATATAATTAATACTTATTTGATGCAAAACAATCCTATTGTGTTTAATTAATGTTTTATTGATTTTTTAGTAGACTTAAGGTATTGAGATCCAAATTACGGAAAGACCCCTTTTCCGGAATACCCTTGGTCCCGAGCATTCTGGATAATGGGTCCTATACCTGTATACTATTGTTCCTATCATTTAACAGCCTTCAGTTTAACATATATGTACATACTGTATGTATGCAAGCTTATGTGGTCGTGCTGGTTACCTTTTTACAGTTTGGAAGGCGAGTAATTGTTTTTCCTTCCCAAATATAATTGTCTGCGTTTTACATTAGTGCACAAGCAGAAGAGTTGCACAATGCCATGTAGAATGTGATTAAGATTTTCAAAAGAGATTTGCCTTTGCATGGCTTATAAGTTTGAATACTCTATGGATACATGATCTCATTTGACTTGAGAAAGTATTTAATGTAGCAATATCAATGTTTTTAAGTTGGTGGTTTGACTATACAAAAAGTTATACATTTAAATTACTAATACTAAGTAAAATCTATCAGCCTAGTATGCAAAAAAAAAAAAATTGGTAATTTTTCCCCTTATTTTTGTACCTATTACACAATTAAAAAAACATCCAGCTGTTAAATAATGAAGGATTCTCTATAGTTTGCATTGAATGGTATTTATATTTTGTTTTGCTTTCAAATCCACATATGGTTTGTTGTATAACCCTTTATTAGTCCCAATGGGGAAATGTATACAAAAATGTTTATTTATGGAGTTACCTGATCTCCTTAGTAACCGTATTAAAGGACAACTAAAGCCTAAAAAAGAATATGTCTAGAAATGTTTAGCTATGTGTTTTGGGCCCTTGTACCAGCCCAAAGCCACCAAAGCTCTGTAGAAATAAAGATCCATGCCCCTGAAGATGCCCACAGTAGCTCTCCATCTTTTGCCTTGCCCAACTACTGCACATGCTCAGTCTGCTCTTGGCTGATGTCAGTGACCTGAGCTTAGGGATCCACTCACAATATTTTTCTTTCCCCTGCCAGCTTGGTCTGGTCATTATTAAACATGCATACTAGCCAACCAATCACAGTCCTGTCTGGCTGCTCTCTTAAAAACTAAAGGCCTTTTGAGCTTGGGGCGAGACTTTAGCTGAATCCTTAGTGTGTGACTTTTCTTTCCCCTTTGTAATGATCCCAAATACTGAGCTGTGTAACAAATATAAGTTACAAAGGTTGGAAACAGAGGCAGAAGCTGTGACAAAAGTTTCAGTCACTTTGCTGTTACAAACAGCCCCTCTGGGAATAAACTGCCCCATTGTAAAGGTTTCTCTGTATGTAACACAGTGACTGTATCTGCCCCTTACACTCCCCCCCAGGGCTAAGGTACAGAATATTATTCACTTTGGTACCCAACAGACCAATAACTACTCTCAGTGTATATGAAGCAGTTGCATGGGGGTGTGTGTGCATTACACACGGGGAGAGGCCAAACTGTGCCAGTAGGTGTATAGGCAGAACAACATGTACAGGGGAACCTCTGCACAAACACTATGTTCCTTCCCAGGCATGCTGATTTGCAAAGTGACTGACACTGAGCTCAGAGTTTGTGTCTCACTATTATAAACAGGCTGTGTATGGAACCCCCAGGCTGTATGGCACCCCCAGGCTGTATGGCACCCCCAGTCTGCATGGCACCCCCCGTCTGTATGGCACCCCCCCAGTCTGCATGGCACCCCCCCAGTCTGCATGGCACCCCCCGTCTGCTCATTTGCCCTTTGCTTTGGTCAGTGTAATGTGAGTGTTAGAGAGAGTCATTTGTAGAAGGAGAGAATTCAGAATGTATTTATATTAGAAAAAGCCCCAATTATCTCCTGAGCTGATATTTTGGGGGATGGGGATATGGGAATATTTGGGAGTCTGTTATAAACAAGTTATGTCTAAATACTGAGCTAAAGCTTGTTTGTATTGATATCCTGTAATACAATGTGTATAATAGGGCAGCGCTAGTTTATATGTACCTGTACCCATGATGCACCTGTGTCTCTGTGCCAATGGGGTCATTTGTAGGTTCCACCTAGTGCTCCATGGAGGAAAAAAATATATACACAAAAGCACTGACCAATGAGAATGCTAATTAGATTCCCAGCACTATATCAGCCATTTTGATATTATCTTACATATAGAGATAATGATGGCATTTTCCCGTCATTATATGGCACAGGAATCAGACATGGGGATAAAGGGACAGACTTGTTCAGTGCTGGGAAACTGTGCTTATTGCTCCCAACTCCAATTGCAGGAACAGAGAACAGGGAGCCGGATTTACTCACATCAGCTGGGATTCTCATTGGGGGATTCTTTTGCATATTTATGCAGCCACTGGCTTTGTGCTGTTGTTTTGATAATTTACTACGTTCCCTAAGCCCCGCCTCCCAACAGCAGCCCAGAGCAAACTGAGCATGTGCAGGAGCCAGATCTTATAGAAGATGGTATAACAAAGTAACAAGATGGCAGCCCCCTGTGGACAACTTTGAAAGCATAAGTCATTATTTTAATTAGGCTTCTCAGCCTCTGGGCTTGTGCAGTAAGTTCATAATGTTTATGTTTATGTTCAGTATACAAAATACAGCATTTCTAATGATTTTCTATTTTAGGCTTTAGTTCTCCTCTAAGAGTCCTTAATCCATTGAATAAACCCTACATAAACTTACAATGGTTTTCATATATTAGTTGACTGCCAAGGATGAATTCTAATGATGTGTATGAATTGCTCCTTAATGTTACGATATATTTAATTCTACAATATGTAATATATATTATACACACAGTAGTTGAAAATTACAGCAAAAATAATATATATACTGTACATATCAGAGGGGAATGATTATAATGATGATGATGATATCTACTAGTCCAAAACAAGTGTTTCAAATGTGGATTTATAGAGTCCTAGTTTGATTGACACTATAAAGGTAAATATGTATATAGGTGTGGGATCCAGACCCATTATCCATAAAGCACCAAATTATGGGAAGGCCATTTCCATATTGATGAATTATGCGAAAACCTCCTATCTGGAAAACCACAGGTCTCAAGCATTCCAGATAATAGATTCCATTCCTATACTGGCTGAGAATAGTATATAATGGGTTGAATTTGATATACAACACGCCTACTTCATACCAATAGTATGTATATTTAGTTAAATTTGTTGTTATTACTAGATATAATGAAAATAATATATGGCACTAATGTTTAATTAACTGTGTATGTTGGTTCAAAATTACCATATATTTTATATGTTTGTTGTATTTGTTTCAATGATCGTATAGTTCATGCTGTGTGTTATATCTGAGTATACAGCATCCCAGGCTAGCCCTATTATTTATGAATTTTAGTGTATACATTTAAGTTAGTTACACGTGCCATCAACTGTTCCTACCCCGTTTGACAAGTTTGAACACCTATTTGCCCATCAGACCAGAGCCCAGATATGACATCCCAGAGAATTCAAAACTTCTGGAACTCTGCAGAATCAGCATTCTCCTATCTTTGATAGGGGAATGTTATTATGGAAACGCAATAGTTAAGACTGTGTCTTTTTGACACAAAGGCAAGAATGTTATATTGGACAATGTTCATTGAATGATATTGGTCAAAAAGTCATTGGTAGGTATCCAATGCGATCTTTGGAAATCAGCTTCCAACTGTCACTGTCACAAACAATAAACAAAGAAGGGTTTGGGAAGACAGTTGGTGTCACTAAACAAACAAAGAAGAGAGTCACCTTCCCCAGCTGAATCCATGTAATCAATACTGACCGTCTCCCAGAAAACTGGTTTAACAAGAATATGGGAAGCTTGGAAATCCCATGGGACAGTGACGGCTATGTGTGACATTCAGTATAACAGGTAATTGGAAATGAATGGAGACCTATGGGAAGGGAAATATCCCTTGGGCTGCAGCGGCTACTACTGGGCAGTGTTTCATCCTAATTATGGGATGTTTACATGCAAACATTGAGGGGCTGGGGCTGGGTTGTCATGGAGGGCAAGTGGATATAACTTGAAGCCCTTCCACTTGTATGTATGTATATCTTTACACTTGGTGTAGCAGCAGAAGAAGAAAGAAAGAATAGCTGCACAGACATCACACCTTATATATACACACACAGGCAGTAGCGCAGTATAGCTAGAATATATTTATTAGAAGCCTTGTATGCTGGATGCTTTTCTTACTATAGGCAGTAACTGTGATAATATTGTTTGATTGTACTAACTGATTGTATTGATAAAACTTCTATGTTTATAAGATATCAGAGTCATAGATACGTTATCACAGGTTGATAGAATATGTGTGTTATTAATGAAAGCCTGACACTAACCCGTACCGGGGGGCTTATATACATATAGTCAGAGTCAAGGAAAGCCTGACAAGTTATAGTCAATAACCCGGTATTTAGGTGGGCTTTTTACAGATTTATTTATCGATTTCCAAATTTGGGAATGTGTTTTTTTTTCTAATTCAAACAAACTTGCATTGTAAAAGAACTTGAATGCTTGCTTATTTATTAATATGGAAAACTTGTTTAAATGATAAAAACGCAAACACCTCGAATTCGCGAGTTTACAAACTGGCACTAAAATTAAACATTTTCTTGGAGGTTTTACTTCCCCTTTAACAGGAGACAAAACCTACTGGGTATAACTCATGAGGTGCTGCATATATAGATTGTAAGCTGTATGGGGCAGGGACCTCCATCCTCTTGTGTCTTTGACTCTTAACTTATTGCAACTAAATCTTTTATTTGTGTTTATTGTTATACTTTGTATTTATCTATTATTTAATAATGTACTCTACTGTACAGCGCTGCGTACATAAGTAGCGCTTTATAAATAAAGATATACATACATACATACATTCAACAACTGAGAGACAGGAAATTTAGTGAAACTTTAGTTTTCATATATCAGTCATTAAAAGAGGTGGGGAATCTCTAATCTGACAGGAAGTACCTGGCACGGGCACGGCTGAGAGTCACCTGATGGCAGACTGACAGGTTTAGGAGGAGGGGCTAAAGGCACAGTCATTAGTACAAGGCACAGGTACGGCTGAGAGTCACCTGATGGCAGACTGATAGGTTTAGGAGGAGGAGCTAAAGGCACAGTCATTAGTACAAGGCACAGGTACAGCTGAGAGTCACCTGATGGCAGACTGACAGGTTTAGGAGGAGGAGCTAAAGGCACAATCATTAGTACAAGGCACAGGTACGGCTGAGAGTCACCTGATGGCAGACTGACAGGTTTAGGAGGAGGAGCTAAAGACAAATTCACAAAAAGTATGTAAAATGTTGTTTAAAATGTTATGTGAAAGACAAAATCTAAGAAATGGAGATAAAGGTTTGTTAATAAGGTGGTAAATCCAACAAATCAATCTCCACTTTTTTTTGTCTTAGCTTTAACACTTTTGTTATTTTGGTATTTTTGATTAAAATGATACATCTGTAAATACCTATGTGTTTCATATAGAAGCCAGAGGGGGCGCAATTCTGTGCAGTGTTGGTATTTAAACAGTTATAGGGACTTGTTTCCAAGTAAATTTGATTTTGAGTTCATTTCAGGTCTCAATAAAATAATATAACATTTGGGCAGAAATATACAGGCTAAAAGGCCCGCGCTTGAGGTGAGTATGGCAAATATCTCCACACACACAGTGTTTTTGCCTTTGGTGCTCAGATAGGCCGGGATCATTGTGATCCAAACACTGCAGAAGAGCAGCATGCTGAAAGTGATGTACTTGGCCTCATTAAAACTGTCCGGTAAGCTCCGAGCTAAAAATGCTAAAACAAAACTAACAGCTGCCAGAAGCCCCATATACCCAATAACTGAGTAAAAGCCAATAGCTGAGCCCTCATTGCACTGAATGATGATGGTTCCAGGGGAAGTGTGAATGTCCAGTTCCTGAAAGGGAGGAGAAATGGCCAACCAAGTCATGCAGATGATTATTTGAATGGATGAGCAGAACAAGACTACAGAATTGGACAGTTTGACTCCCAGCCATTTTCTCCATGAGCTCCCTGGCTTGGTGGCTTTGAAAGCAACACAAACCATGATAGTCTTGGCCAGGAGAGAAGAGACAGCTATGGAGAAGGTGATTCCAAAAGTGATGATGCGCAGCATGCAGGTTATATCCACAGGGCGACCGAGGAACAGAAACACACTGAGGAAGCTCAGCTTGATGGAGACAAGGAGGAGGAAGCTCAGGCTCCGGTTGTTGGCTCTCACTATGGGGGAGTCTCGGTTTGCAATAAAAACTCCCAATATCAATAGAGTTAAGAAGAAAAATAAAGCTGATATTGATGACAAAACCACTGTAATTGCATCATTATTGTATGAGAGAAAGTCTTCTGTTTTCACAATGCAGATAGTCCTGTTCTTATTGGGCCATTCAAGGTCTGGGCATCTAATGCAGTTCTCACTGTCTGTGAGGTGACAATAATGAAAAAGCAATCAAATTCCTTAAAGAAATTATGCACTTTAACACATGATTTTTCAAGTCTTTCACAGATCATAAAAATATTGAAATACCTAAAAGACCTCCAACTAGTCATTAAAATTAGCCAGGAAAAAAAGAAAACACAAGAAATAATAATAAATTAGCTCAATGTAAATATTACTGCCACCATATAAATCCCTTTAGTGGAATAAGGTAAAACAGAGTACAAAAAACTAACATAAAAATATTCATTGTGGGTAGTGGTAACACAACATGTCAATACCCTTTATCGGGTGTGCACTTGTTATCGTGGGCAACAAACCACTCTGAAAAGGGTTTCCACCAGCAGCAATAGGAGTCGCCAGTGGAAACCCCTTTGCTCTGCTTCGGTAATACAACGTCATGCAATGTTTCCTTCTGCAGGTACAAAGTCCCAAAGACTTTGGAAAAAAAAGCAATCTGAAGGCTTTCCATCAGCGACTTCTATAGCCCCCGCGATAGCAGAGATCTAAACTGCTCCGTGGGTTCTAACCCCAAGCCTTGTTCAGTAGTAGTGGTTAAGACAGGGTGCTCCAAATTAGATACGGATGACTTTTGAGGAACCCAATATTAACCCTCAAACCTTAATATCCAAACTATAAGGATTAATGAGATGCAACTGCAGAACAACAAACAAGTAAATGACATTACAATGTAAATGGCCAAATAAAGGGATAATACAGATGTGAGTGGGTTGGTAACAGTACTGGTTATAAAAACAGTAACAGCAAGATCATGATAATGGGAGGGTGAATCTGGGAGAACTAAGGGCTCATTTGTAATCACAAGTGCAAATAATTGGTCCCAATGTGGGTTCCAGAAGTTCCCATACTCATATACATACGTCTTCCATCTTGAGAGTAGCCCTACTGCTCCCACTCAGCCTCCTCTTATGGACTGTGTGTGTGCGACATTCATTCCCTCACATTCTACTCTATGTTCTTACTCAGGGACAAGTAATGGATATTAAGCAAGCAGTTATACCAGTTTTGTTGGAGATTTCCCCCTCAGGACATGGGGCGCAGCTATAGCAGCAGATAAGCTTTCCAGGCTCTATTACCTTCCTCAAGCCGGGGAGACAGTTATCTGTGCACTGAGCTCTTGGAACCTAAAATAAACGGAACAGGAAATGTAGGAACCTGTGAGCATTATGGGGGCATAGGTGCATTTGGTAAAAAGGATAAAAGAGGTAGAAACCTTCAAATGACTGATTTCTCAATAAAAGCCAAGATCAATATTGCCCAGGCTATGGCAGTCTCTGTGCATCTCTATGGGTGAGGGAGCCTGACACCGAGGGAGGAGGGCGGGGATAGAGCTCATATATTGTTGGTGTTGGCCAAGACTTTTAAAGAGGCAAGAAATACAAACAAATAGACCCAAGAGAAAAAAAACTTGAACTTTCATTTAAGGCACAAATGACTTGAATGGACATCACTCATGTATTATAAGCGATAATGTACCCCCTGCTGTAAATGATAAGGATATTAGCAGTCACTGAGGGGTTCTGTGCCCATATAAAGGCACAAGGCTGCAGGCTGAATTATACAGGGAACTCTGAGTATCACTCATGTATTATAAGGGATAATGTACCCCCTACTGTCAATGATAAGGATATTAGCAGTCACTGAGGGGTTCTGTGCCCCCCATATAAAGGCACAAGGTGGCAGGCTGAGTTATACAGGGAACTCTGAGTATCACTCATGTATTATAAGGGATACTGTACCCCCTACTGTCAATGATAAGGATATTGGAAGTCACTGAGGGATTCTGTGACCATATTAAGGCATAAAGCTTTGTGCTTTTAAAGGGTTTAGTGTCCCTTTATTTATGCTGCAGTTCAAGGACCCCACTTACACTGTTTTAATAAGGAGCTGCTGTTATCACTGAAAATATTGAGTTTTAGGTCTAGCAGGTTGGGATTAGTGATGAGCAGTCCCATTTCACTTCGCTGAAAAATTTGTAAAACTACAAAAAATTTCGGAAAACTTCACAAAACGTGGGTGTCGCGTGAATATTTTTGAACTGACCACACTTTTATTTGACAAGTGCCAAATTTCTTTGCGAAACGTGGAAATTTGCTGCGACTCCATCTCTGGCAAAAAAATCCACCTGCTACTAGTTGGGATTACATCTCCCAGAAAGCTGGGGAGGGGATGGTTAGGGGATTATATGCCCCCCACCCACACATTATTAATGCAGAAAGCTTTGTATTCATGGGGGCAATAGCAATGAAGTCTGCACTGCAGATTTATACACACTGCCCTCCTAATAGTAACTGACTCGTTATGAGTGGACAGGTTATTGGGGGGGACTTAGGAAGACCAAGCAGTGTTGGTACATATAGGTAACAATGACACGGCTAGGGGAGGGGGGAGCCCTTAACAGTTTTTAATGACTAAGCAAAAAGCTGAGGACAAGGACTTCCAAGGTATATAGTTACATAGGGTTGAAAAAAGACAAGAATCTATCAAGTTTAACCCTTCCACGTGAACCCAGCACCCACAACCTATACTGACCTATCTATCCACTCACATACAAACCCATACTGACCTATCCACTCACATACAAACCCATACTGACCTATCCACTCACATACAGACCCACACTGACCCATCCACTCACATACAGACCCACACTGACCTATCCACTCACATACAGACCCATACTGACCTATCTATCCACTCACATACAGACCCACACTGACCTATCTATCCACTCACATACAGACCCATACTGACCTATCCACTCACATACAGACCCACACTGACCTATTCACTCACATACAGACCCATACTGACCTATCCACTCACATACAGACCCACACTGACCTATCTATCCACTCACATACAGACCCATACTGACCTATCCACTCACATACAGACCCACACTGACCTATCCACTCACATACAAACCCATACTGACCTATCCACTCACATACAGACCCACACTGACCTATCCACTCACATACAGACCCATACTGACCTATCCACTCACATACAGACCCACACTGACCTATCCACTCACATACAGACCCACACTGACCTATCCACTCACATACAGACCCACACTCACCTATCCACTCACATACAGGCCCACACTGACCTATCCACTCACATACAGACCCATACTGACCTATCTATACACTCACATACAGACCCATACTGACCTATCTATACACTCACATACAGACCCACACTGACCTATCCACTCACATACAGACCCATACTGACCTATCCACTCACATACAGACCCATACTGACCTATCTATACACTCACATACAGACCCATACTGACCTATCCACTCACATACAGACCCACACTGACCTATCCACTCACATACAGACCCATACTGACCTATCTATCCACTCACATACAGACCCACACTGACCTATCCACTCACATACAGACCCACACTGACCTATCTATCCACTCACATACAGACCCATACTGACCTATCCACTCACATACAGACCCATACTGACCTAGCTATCCACTCACATACAGACCTACACTGACCTAGCTATCCACTCACATACAGACCCACACTGACCTAGCTATCCACTCACATACAGACCTACACTGACCTATCTATCCACTCACATACAGACCCACACTGACCTATCTATCCACTCACACACAGACCCACACTGACCTAGCTATCCACTCACATACAGACCCACACTGACCTAGCTATCCACTCACATACAGACCTACACTGACCTATCTATCCACTCACATACAGACCCACACTGACCTATCTATCCACTCACACACAGACCCATATTGACCTATCTATCCACTCACATACAGACCCACACTGATCAATCTATCCACTCACATACAGACCCACACTGATCAATCTATCCACTCACATGCAGACCCACACTGACCTATCCACCCACATACAGACCCACACTGACCTATCCACTCACATACAGACCCATACTGACCTATCTATCCACTCACATACAGACCCATACTGACCTATCCACTCACATACAGACCCACACTGACCTATCTATCCACTCACATACAGACCCACACTGACCTATCTATCCACTCACATACAGACCCATACTGACCTATCTATCCACTCACATACAGACCCATACTGACCTATCCACTCACATACAGACCCATACTGACCTATCCACTCACATACAGACCCATACTGACCTATCCACTCACATACAGACCCATACTGACCTATCCACTCACATACAGACCCATACTGACCTATCCACTCACATACAGACCCACACTGACCTATCCACTCACATACAGACCCACACTGACCTATCTATCCACTCACATACAGACCCACACTGACCTATCCACTCACATACAGACCCACACTGACCTATCCACTCACATACAGACCCATACTGACCTATCCACTCACATACAGACCCATACTGACCTATCCACTCACATACAGACCCACACTGACCTATCTATCCACTCACATACAGACCCATACTGACCTATCCACTCACATACAGACCCATACTGACCTATCCACTCACATACAGACCCACACTGACCTATCCACTCACATACAGACCCACACTGACCTATCCACTCACATACAGACCCACACTGACCTATCCACTCACATACAGACCCACACTGACCTATCCACTCACATACAGACCCACACTGACCTATCCACTCACATACAGACCCACACTGACCTATCCACTCACATACAGACCCACACTGACCTATCCACTCACATACAGACCCACACTGACCTATCCACTCACATACAGACCCACACTGACCTATCCACTCACATACAGACCCACACTGACCTATCCACTCACATACAGACCCACACTGACCTATCCACTCACATGCAGACCCACACTGACCTATCCACTCACATACAGACCCACACTGACCTATCCACTCACATACAGACCCACACTGACCTATCCACTCACATACAGACCCACACTGACCTATCCACTCACATACAGACCCACACTGACCTATCCACTCACATACAGACCCACACTGACCTATCCACTCACATACAGACCCACACTAACCTATCCACTCACATACAGACCCATACTAAGCTATCTATAGATCCACATCAAGACCCATACTGACCTATCTATCCACTCACATACAGACCCATACTGACCTATCCACTCACATACAGACCCATACTGACCTATCTATCCACTCACATACAGACCCACACTGACCTATCCACTCACATACAGACCCACACTGACCTATATATACTTTGAGGGCAGTGAGGTTTTGGAATGAGTGTATAGATAGGCCTGTATAAGTATATGTATTGTGGTAGAATGGCCCTGGAAGCTATAGGGTTCTGGATAGAACAAGCGGATCAGGTGATCCATTCCAGTAGTCCAGCTCACCTATTGGAGCTTACTTTTCACAGGAAGGCTGTCCTGTGGAAAGGTATATAATTGTATAGGCAAGTGTGAGACAGTCTCTCAGAGCAGGGCACAGAGCAGGAAGGACACCTCTCTGTGTTAGGACTCCCAGAGGGGCTGGGGGGGCTGCCTGCCACTGCCAGAAGCAGAGGGAGCCCAGACTTGAGAAAGCTGCCAAGAGACTGAGGATCTAAGGAGCTGAAAGGAAAGCCAGGAGGCTGAGCTAATTCCCCAGAATTGTTGTAAGTACAGGGGTGACCCCAACATTTGTGTTTTCCCACTGGTAGTCCACAAGGGGCCCAGGTTAGTGAGGGAACTAATCTAATGTGTGAAGGTAGCGCCCAGAGGGCAGGATTTATTTTTATGATTTGTTTTGTATGCTGAAATGGGCACCCCTGTGTAAATAAACTGCCTTAAAGCCAAGAAAGTGTCTGTCCTGGATCCCGCTAGTTTACAGTATATATTTGCACTGGGGTTCTTTTGGAGGAGTTAAACTTGATTGATTTTGGTCTTTTTTCAACCCAAGTTAACTATGTGACTTAACTATGTAGCTATTATAACATCATTTATTTTATTCAATAAATTAAATACAATAGGTTTAGGTTGGGTATTTAATAAATTAATTCTGTATTTTAAAAATGGGTTAAATAGACAATAAGAAAATTAATTCACATTTCTTACACAATATTTGTCGTAACTGTGTAAAAATTGTTGGGAATAGGCATTTAAAACTTGAAAAAGCTTTATTTGAAGTACTAAGCTGAAGATATGATGTGAGACTGGAAGAGTTATGGTACTGGCGCAAGTATGAAATTGAAGGTGAAACAGGAGGTTAGAGTTTCAGTTGCACATTCTATGAGTACATAGCCAACCCCTATGGGAAATGATAACTGGGGCATAATAGGGTCTGAGGCAACAGCTATATCAAAAAAGACTTTGAACAAGTTACAGTAAAAACCAATTATTAGTAAAATACAAAAATACATACCAGTACATACCTGTAAGAACTTACATACTGAGGCTCATTCTCTAACCAGAAGTTTAATTTTAAACTCGATTAAAAATTTTTTTTTTAAAAAGACAAAATGCTGCTTTTCTGAGGTTTACTATGCGTTTAAATGGCTAAAAATCTGAATTTGACAATTTTCCAGATTAAACTTTCTGAGTTCATGTAGAAGCCAATGGCAAAGGTCCCTTCCATTTCCTTGAAATTCTTTCTTTTGTCTCGAAACTTTAGACATTTGGCTGGGTTTTGTCTGAAAACCGCGACTTATATTCAGAATTTTAGCAGTGACAATTCAAAAAAGTCGAGTTGTTGACTACTTTTCTGTGCAACTTTTTTAGTAAAAATTAGACATTTGTGAAAGCAAGTTTAGTCAAATTTGAAAGAAAAAAGAGAAATTATGGAGTCTTAGTAAACCTGCCCCACTGTTTTTATTAATGAAAGGAAGAAGAAGTTCCTTACCTTATGGTCTGGGGTGTTCCATATTATTTTATCTGGGTTTAATATTAATCTTTGCTCCATTGGAGCCAACGGTACATAGCGACCAACTGTCTTCCAAGAAAACTTGCCTTCAGAGTCAAAGAAAGGATTATTAATGTCGTATTGATGCACAAACTCTCCTTTTTCATTAAAAGAAGATTCAGGGCTCCCATCTATTGCATATACAGCGTTTCTCAGGTACCGGTGTAACTAGAAAGGGCAGGTTACAAAGCAGTATGATGAGTTTTTTTATGTTTTTTCATTTAACTAGGGAGGAGGTACAGAAAAGAAAAAGGTGTGGGGGGAGGGCAAAGTACATTGGGACAGTATAGTGCAGATCACTTCATTATTTTTAAGGGTATACAAGTCATTTCTGCCAAAAGGATGTCTCCAGTATTGCTGAACTAGCTATAACTATTACTACACACAACAAAATTATTCAATTTAGTGAAATCATTAGCGGGATAGTTTTTATCCATGGTGCCCAGATTGCCCAGTATTGTGCTACCTTGTTTTGTATTAGAGGTGTAATTTCTTCCAGTTTTCCTGTCTCTTCCACTAGATGCACCCCAAGGGGTGTTATATGTTTCCACATTGTAGGAATAAGGGCTTTCACTGCAGGCAGCAAATGGAGAGTCAATCTATCTGTTACAGTAATATTATTCTTATTATCAAGATGGAAATGTAGGAGCGTTAGATCAGTATAAGGGATAATAATACCTGTTATTTTACACTACAGGTACATATTTAACCCACTATTGTTTCACTGATGGGCAAGTAAACCATATATGTTTAAAAGAACCTACCTCTGAGTTAAGGTATGACGATCCAAATTACGCAAAGACCCCTTATCCGGAATACTCTTGGTCCCGAGCATTCTGGATAAAGGGTTCTATACCTGTACTAGCAAGATGCCTGACACAGTGCTGGGAATCATTGGTCAATTCAGTACTGGGAACCAGCATTCTCATTGGTCACTTCTCTTGCATCTTTAATTAAGTTTTCAGTCAGTAGAATTCTTATTGATGAATTGGTTTCTATGTGTAATTATTGGGTTTAGTGTCCCTTTAAAGGAGAACTGAAGTCTAAAAGAGAATATCATTAGAAATGCTGTATTTTATATACTGAACATAAACATTATGAACTTACTGCACAAGCCCAGGGATTGAGAAGCCTAATTAAAATAATGATTTATGCTTTCAAAGTTGTCCACAGGGGGCTGCCATCTTGTTACTTTGTTAGACCATCTTCTATAAGATCTGGCTCCTGCACATGCTCAGTTTGCTCTGGGCTGCTGTTGGGAGGCGGAGCTTAGGGAATGTAGTAAATTATCAAAACAACAGCACAAAGCCAGTGGCTGCATAAATATGCAAAAGAATCCTCCAATGAGAATCCCAGCTGATGTGAGTAAATCCGGCTCCCTGTTCTCTGTTCCTGCAATTGGAGTTGGGAGCAATAAGCACAGTTTCCCAGCACTGAACAAGTCTGTCCCTTTATCCCCATGTCTGATTCCTGTGCCATATAATGACGGGAAAAATGGCATCATTATCTCTATATTTAAGATAATTTCAAAATGGCTGATATAGTGCTGTGAACCAAATTCTCATTCTCGTTTTCAATTCTCTTTGATCTATAATTTTTTTCTTCAACCTCTATAGAGTACTAGGGGGACTCCCATAAATGATACTGGCCAAATAATCCCACTGGCACACAGACACAGGTGCATCATGGGTACAGATACATATAAACTAGTGCTGCCCTATTATACACATTGTATTACAGGATATCATATACACACTTCCCTCAATCTAGCAGAAAACTACTGTACTTTCTAAACAAAAAAAGCTTCTGGACACTCATTCTACAAATATCTTACATTGACATTCATGCCAAACTGAGAGTTATAACTCAACCAAATCATTTTTCAGAGCAGACTGGGGGTGCCGAGCAGACTGGGGGTGCCGAGCAGCCTGGGGGTGCCATACAGACTGGGGGTGCCATACAGACTGGGGGTTCCATACACAGCCTGTTTATAATAGTGAGACACAAACTCTGAGCTCAGTGTCAGTCACTTTGCAAATCAGCATGCCTGGGAAGGAACATAGTGTTTGTGCAGAGGTTCCCCTAGAAATGTTTAGCTATGTGTTTTGGGCCCTTGTATCAGCCCAAAGTCACCAAAGCTCTATAGAAATAAAGCCCCATGCCCCTGAAGATGCCCACAGTAGCTCTCCATCTTTTGCCCAACTACTGCACATGCTCAGTCTGCTCTTGGCTGATGTCAGTGCCCTGAGCTTAGGGATCGACTCACAATATTTTTCTTTCCCCTGAATACTTGGTCACTATTAAACATGCATACTAGCCAACCAATCACAGTCCTGTCTGGCTGCTCTCTTAAAAACTAAAGGCCTTTTGAGCTTGGGGCGAGACTTTAGTGGAATCCTTATTGTGTGACTTTTCTTTCCCCCTTGTAATGATTCCAAATACTGAGCTGTGTAACAAATATAAGTTACAAAGGTTGGAAACAGAGGCAGAAGCTGTGACAAAAGTTCCAGTCACTTTGTTATTACAAACAGCCCCTCTGGGAATAAACTGCCCCATTGTAAAGGTTTCTCTGTATGTAACACAGTGACTGTATATGCCCCTTACACTCCCCCCCATGGCTAAGGTACAGAATATTACTAGCTTTAGCACTGGGGCTGGCTGGCTGGCTGGCTTTTGGTTTGTTTGCTTGTTTTTTTATATTAATTAAGTAATTAATTAATTAATTAATTTAATTTATTTTTTTTTGCTTTTATATACAACAGCCCAATACCTTCTGTCAAAGTGTTTATGAAGTAGTTGCATGGGGGTGTGTGTGCATTACACACGGGGAGAGGCCAAACTGTGCCAGTAGGTGTATAGGCAGAACAACATGTACAGGGGAACCTCTGCACAAACACTATGTTCCTTCCCAGGCATGCTGATTTGCAAAGTGACTGACACTGAGCTCAGAGTTTGTGTCTCACTATTATAAACAGGCTGTGTATGGAACCCCCAGTCTGTATGGCACCCCCAGTCTGTATGGCACCCCCAGTCTGCATGGCACCCCCAGTCTGCATGGCACCCCCAGGCTGTATGGCACCCCCAGGCTGCTCATCTGCCCTTTGCTTTGGTCAGTGTAATGTGAGTGTTAGAGAAAGTCATTTGTAGAAGGATAGAATTCAGAATGTGTTTATATTAGAAAAAGCCCCAATTATCTCCTGAGCTGATATTTTGGGGGATGGGGATATGGGAATATTTGGGAGTCTGTTATAAACAAGTTATGTCTAAATACTGAGCTAAAGCTTGTTTGTATTGATATCCTGTAATACAATGTGTATAATAGGGCAGCGCTAGTTTATATGTACCTGTACCCATGATGCACCTGTGTCTCTGTGCCAATGGGGTCATTTGTAGGCTCCACCTATTTCTCTATGGAGGTTGAAGGAAAAAATATATACACAAAAGCATTGACCAATGAGAATGCTGATTAGATTCCCAGCACTATATCAGCCATTTTGATATTATCTTACATATAGAGATAATAATGTCATTTTCCCGTCATTATATGGCACAGGAATCAGACATGGGGATAAAGGGACAGACTTGTTCAGTGCTGGGAAACTGTGCTTATTGCTCCCAACTCCAATTGCAGGAACAGAGAACAGGGAGCCGGATTTACTCACATCAGCTGGGATTCTCATTGGAGGATTCTTTTGCATATTTATGCAGCCACTGGCTTTGTGCTGTTGTTTTGTATGTATGTATGTATAACTTTATTTATAAAGCGCCACAAGGGTACGCAGCGCTTTACAGTCTTACAGAATACAAAATTACACACAGGGAGGACAAGTGATATAATAAATAAATACAATAAATACATATATGTATATATATATATATATATATAAGTGCCATGTGGTATGAGACACAGTAGGAAGGAGGTCCCTGCCCCGTAGAGCTTACAATCTGTTTTGATAATTTACTACGTTCCCTAAGCTCCGCCTCCCAACAGCAGCCCAGAGCAAACTGAGCATGTGCAGGAGCCAGATCTTATAGAAGATGGTCTAACAAAGTAACAAGATGGCAGCCCCCTGTGGACAACTTTGAAAGCATAAATCATTATTTTAATTAGGCTTCTCAATCCCTGGGCTTGTGCAGTAAGTTCATAATGTTTATATTTATGTTCAGTATATAAAATACAGCATTTCTAATGATTTTCTATTTTAGGGTTTAGTTCTCCTTTAAGTGCAAGTGGATTTTTAAATATGCAAAAGAATCCCCCAATGAGAATCCCAGCTGATGTGAGTAAATCCGGCTCCCTGTTCTCTGTTCCTGCAATTGGAGTTGGGAGCAATAAGCACAGTTTCCCAGCACTGAACAAGTCTGTCCCTTTATCCCCATGTCTGATTCCTGTGCCATATAATGACAGGAAAATGGCATCATTATCTCTATATGTAAGGTACCAGCAAGGGGCCTGACACAGTGCTGGGAATCAGCATTCTCATTGGTCACTTCTCTTGCATCTTTAATGAAGTTTTCAGTCAGTAGAATTCTCATTGGTGAATTGGTTTCCATGTGTAATTAGGTTTTTCATCAACTTCTATAGAGAACTAGGGGGCGCAGTGGGACAGATTTACGGTTGGGTATAGCTGCCATTTTTTAACTATTAATCCTAGGGTCCCTAAACTTTGCAGTTAGTCACTGAGTAACTGCAGTTTCAGGTTAGAAAAAGTTGGCGGAGCTACCAACCGCCAATCAGATGTTACTTATTGACTTTCACCTGCTGCCAGTCTCACAGTAATAACGTCGGGGTCCCCAAACTTTTTACACTTGGTCACTAAAGGACTGCAGTTTTAGTTTTAAAAGTGGGCGGAGCCACCAACAGCCAATCAAATTTCACTTTGGTTTGATGCCAGAGTTCCCAAACTTTGCACAGTCAATCACTGGGTAACTACGCATTCAAGTTTTTTTTTTTTTTTAAACACAAAGTGGGAGGGGCTACCAACAGCCAATCAGATTTCACCTATTGAATTTTATTGGTTAGGTGCCAGGGTTGCACAGTCAGTCACTGGGTGACTTCATACTCAAGGCTAGAAAAAGTGGGCGGGGCCTCCAAAAGCCAATCACATATCTTTCATTGTTTTCAGTGGGGAAATTTTAAATGTTGCCATTCTCACATGTTTAATGTCAGGGTCCCCAAACTTTGCACAGTCAGTCACTGGGTGACTATGTTCCAAGTTTAGAAAAGTGGGCAGGGCCAACAACAGCCAATCAGATTTCACCTATAGACTTCATATGTTTAAATTTAAACTTCTGCCATTCTTTAAATATCAATACTAAGGTCCCCAAACTTTGCAGAGCTAGTCACCAGGTAACTGTTGTTCAGAGTTGGAAAAAGTGTGTGGAGCCACCAGCAGCCAATCAGATTTTAACTATTGGTTTTCAATGGGGAAATTCAACCTGATGATGGCATCAGGTTGAATTTCGTCATTGAAAACCAATAGTTAAAATCTGATTGGCTGCTGTGGCTCCACCCACTTTTCTCACAGTATTAACACCAGGGTCACTAGGGGACTGCATTTTTAGGTTTTAAAAAGTGGGTGTAGCCACCAACAGCCAATCAGATTTCATCCATTGAATTTTATTGATTTAAATTTAAATTGCTGCCAGTCTCACACTATTTATGTCAGGGTGCCCACTGTTTGTCACTGGGTGACTTTGACTCAAGGTTAGAAAAAAATCACAATTTACCTATTGACTTTTATTGGTTTAAATTTAAACTGCTGCCGTTCTTTAACTATTAATCCCAGGGTTCCTAAACATTGTAGAGTTAGTCACTGGGTAACTCCAGTTCCAGGTTAGAAAAAGTGGGCGGAGCCACCAATCAGATGTCACTCGTTGACTTTCAGTGGGGAAATTGAAATTGCTTTGCACAGTGGTTTTACTATATAACTGTGGTCCAAGGTTAGAAAAACTGGGTGGAGCCAACAACAGATCAGATGTAATGTTTTTCAACCCAACATGAAGTTTGTTCTCAAACTTCCCTTTCTAGTTTCTATAGAGCTTTGGTGATGTTGGGCTGGTACAAGGGCTCAAAACACACAGCTAAACATTTCTAGCTATATTCTTTTTTTATGCTTTAGTGTCCCTTTAATACGAAGATTAATGAACTGATGAGAGTGTAGAGACTGGAACTAAATTGGTTAAATGGGATAAAGGATTGAGACTATGATGGAAGAATATTATGGTTGGGAAGTGAGGAAGTGATTAATCTTTACAAGTCCATTAGAGGGCATTAAAGACAGATAGCAGGAGATCTTTTTATCAATAGAAAACATCAACATAGTAGAAGCCATCCCTTTAAATTAAACAGTCCTCAGATGCAAAACATGTTTTGTATCGGGGTTCACATATACATACATACATACATACATACATACATACATACATACATACATACATACATACATACATACATACATACATACATACATACATACATACATACATACATACATACATACATACATACATACATACATACATACATACATACATACATACATACATACATACATACATACATACATACATACATATATATATGCCTGCCTTCACTGAGACACCAGAGCCTTTAGGAGAGATACTCCCTTCTATCTCTCCTGGTTGGAGCACACAGGCTGCTTGAAAGATGTGCAAGTGCTAGAACATGAAGGGCACAAAATTATACTTTTAAAAATCAAATACTTTCAGGGTCTTGCTGGTCTCTGTTACATGTTGTCTTTATATAGGTCTTTGTACCCTTCACCCCATAGTCAGATACTTCCTGCCCCTAATAATACATGGCAGCTTATAACTACCAGACTATTATTGGGCAGACTCTGCTCATTGCTTTGTCCTCTCGAAATGTTCAGCCCCCAGATACAGAGCCCAGACAGGTACAACAGGTGGTTCCATCCCATTAACTGCACCTACACACAGAGCCACTTACCTGGTAGTTATAATTGCCCACCCATCTGCCCTTCCCATGTGTTTGCTTGCTATGGAAGTTGTGCATATCCTGTAGTGCCATAGCCATCATATCCACTGCTTGTATCAGGCTGGCAGAGTGATAAGCATTGAGATACTCAGGAATATCTGTAAGTTTTTCCTTTCCAGTGCATTTGTCCGGAATATCATCAAAAATATTATAATACTTTATATCATCATAACTGAGCAAACATTTGTGTGTGCATAGCCACATATTATGAAGCAAATCGTCATGTGGGTATTTTGATGGATGGAAAGTGTCTGAGAACTCTCTGAATCTGGCATCGAACTGGTTGTCTAATCTATTCTGCATGAATAATACAGTGCCAGTAAGTAACGAGGCCAGATCTAATGACTCATAATGATTTAACCATTTAGACAAAAAGATACATGTCTTTTGTATAATTATGTAATCTAAATCATATGACTGTACTCTATATTCATAACTGGGATCTCCGCAAATAATAACTACCCTAGTTGTTGTTTTTGTTAGAAATTGACTATGCTCACTAAGCTCACTGAATTCCCATGCAAACTCAATGCAGATTCCTTCACTTGAGAGATATTTTGTCAGCAGTTGATAATCTCTTTCTCCGCTCTTATTATTCATATAAATAATTCCGATCCAGTTCCAGCCAAAGAATTTCATTACTTTGCATACAGCAATATATTCCTCTTCATCACTTTGTAACGTCCGGAAAAAGTAAGGGAAAGTGGTTCTGTCACTGAGTGCCGGGTCTGTGGCTCCGTAACTGATCTGTAAATAAGGGACACAGTAGAACAGTGACAGTCTCGCTCTATAACTCACCGTATGTCTCTTTTACGAGTTGCAGCTCAATGTGCAAAAGTGCAATATTTGGATGCAATTGCACATGTGTGTTTTGATAAACTGGATGCCATTCTGCTGGGAAGTGATTGCACCATTTCTAGAACTCTGAATCAAAATGCCACCTGGGGGTGATTCTTTAGGTGCAAGTATGTGGCATCTATTGTAGTGAGCCCCCTATGGGACCCCTGGAGCTACAGACATTTTAATGAATGGTGCAATAACTGTATCTATTGAATGAGCAATAACTGTATCTATTGAATGAGCAATAACTGTATCTATTGAATGAACAATAACTGTATGTATTGAATGAGCAATAACTGTATCTATTGAATGAACAATAACTGTATCTACTGAATGATCAATAACTGTATCTATTGAATGAACAATAACTGTATCTATTGAATGAACAATAACTGTATCTATTGAATGAACAATAACTGTATCTACTGAATGATCAATAACTGTATCTATTGAATGAACAATAACTGTATCTATTGAATGAACAATAACTGTATCTATTGAATGAACAATAACTGTATCTATTGAATGATCAATAACTGTATCTACTGAATGATCAATAACTGTATCTATTGAATGAACAATAACTGTATCTATTGAATGATCAATAACTGTATCTATTGAATGATCAATAACTGTATCTATTGAATGAACAATAACTGTATCTATTGAATGAGCAATAACTGTATCTATTGAATGAGCAATAACTGTATCTATTGAATGAACAATAACTGTATCTATTTAAGGAGTAATAACTGTATCTATTGAATGAACAATAACTGTATCTATTTAAGGAGTAATAACTGTATCTATCGAATGAACTGTATCTATTGAATTGATGCATGTTCTTCTTTTTTGATGCAAGTTGCTGTACTCTATATACATTTTTTGTTTTATTTTTTTCCCCAGCTGCTTGGTTGTTGTGCCTCTGCACTGACCCTGAAGGCTACTCACAATAGGGAGACAGTGTGGGCTCACAACCCCGTAACAATGGACCTTCCCCTGATGCTCGGCCGGGCTCCAAATTTAACCATTTTAAGTTATTCCTTAATGCCTTACGCCCTTATGCAACAGCACGATACTCTAAGTGAGACACTGACACAGAGTTATAATTGTAACTCGTTTTTCCTTCAATGGCCACTAGGTAGTCACTGACACTATGCTACGTTCGTAATGAAACTACTTAGTGTGGGTGGTCTAACGGCAACATCTTCATACTTTATTGATTGAATTGATACTTTTTATATAAGGATGCTGGATGCAGTGGAGAGACGTAATAGGAATGCCTTGTTGGTTTATGTCCCCAAAAAAGGCGATACGAATACCATTTGTGCTGACCAGTCTCTGCCCCAGGCTAATTAACCATATTATAATTCTTATAGAACACATATATGCTAAGGGAGCGGGCGCCCCAGCAAAACTGGTGATAAAGATGATATTGGTGTCTTGCATATACTGCCTGACATCCTACATTTATAAGGCCTGCTGAACTACAACTCTCCCTATGTGTGCAAACTCATATAATATAACCGCTGCAAATGGGATTGCCTCATATGCATTTTTATGCGTCGATATTCTCCCATGCTGTCTGCCTACTCTGCCACTTTCCCCCGTGTCAGTTCACTTCACCCATACTTTTTACGTGACCTCCACCGCCATCCGTACTAACGTAGCTACAGCCACGCCCCTGCTAGTCGCATGGGACTTTGACAGCCACCCATCAGCTTGATCTGCTCTCTGCTCTATTTTTATTTTTTAAGTTTCACATATAGCAAGCCGAGCGCCGAGGATATAAGCCTCAGGTACCCCGCTTGCTGACCATCTCCTTGGTCCTTTGTCTCCCGGGAACCAGGACGCCTCTTCTCATGAGCCGTTCCGACGCTCCTTACTGGCAGCCTTTACCACCAACGCCAGTGGCATAACTACAGTCGCTTGTTCCTTCTGCAGATCCCATCTTCTTGAACAGTAGGACAAATATAACAGTTGTAGGAGGAAGACAAGGGGTCTAGGGTCAAGAGGTGGTTTCTCACCCTAGCTTCGACGACGGTGGATCTGCCCGCACATGCTAATCATTGGTGAAAGCCTTGGACACATGAGCATCGGAACCCATGGGCTCCGATAGGTAGGTCTAACAGGCGATGACTCAACATCATGGAGGTGATAGAGTTGTAATTTAAATAACAGAAAGGCATTGTATTGCCCTATGTGTTTTGCAAGGTTTCTTGCTGTACCTAATGAGTTGCACAAATATCACAGTTGAGAAGGAGTCATAGAAGGTTTGCTATGAAAATAATATATGTTGCAATTATAGACATCTAAAGAGGCTTTGTCTGTGAAGATTTTCATTCATCCAGGTCATGGTATATCTAGTATAAATAAATCTAAAGCAACTGGACTTGTTAAGTAATCAATGAAGATGTTTCACTACTAGTGGAGAAACCATCCCTAAACAGAGGCGGGGGACTTTGACACCATCTGTCTGCTACATTCAATGCTGTTCTAACATCTGTACCCCGGCAGTTTCAGAACTCTTCAAAAAACATCCATTCATGACTCTCTAACAACTAACACCTGTTTTGATACTTTGGTAATCCTTTCAAAGTAACCCCACAGCATTCACACCTCTGTGAGTTTCAGATGTCACCTTTCTGAAGAGTTACAAAGTGTCATTGTGATTGGATTAGTGGAAGAGTTACAAAGTGCCATTGTGATTGGATTAGTGGAAGAGTTACACAGTGCCATTGTGATTGGATTAGTGGAAGAGTTACAAAGTGCCATTGTGATTGGATTAGTGGAAGAGTTACACAGTGCCATTGTGATTGGATTAGTGGAAGAGTACACAGTGCCATTGGGATTGGATTAGTGGAAGAGTTACACAGTGCCATTGGGATTGGATTAGTGGAAGAGTTACACAGTGCCATTGTGATTGGATTAGTGGAAGAGTTACAAAGTGCCATTGTGATTGGATTAGTGGAAGAGTTACAAAGTGCCATTGTGATTGGATTAGTGGAAGAGTTACACAGTGCCATTGTGATTGGATTAGTGGAAGAGTTACAAAGTGCCATTGTGATTGGATTAGTGGAAGAGTTACACAGTGCCATTGTGATTGGATTAGTGGAAGAGTTACAAAGTGCCATTGGGATTGGATTAGTGGAAGAGTTACACAGTGCCCTTGGGATTGGATTAGTGGAAGAGTTACAAAGTGCCATTGTGATTGGATTAGTGGAAGAGTTACAAAGTGCCATTGTGATTGGATTAGTGGAAGAGTTACAAAGTGCCATTGTGATTGGATTAGTGGAAGAGTTACACAGTGCCATTGGGATTGGATTAGTGGAAGAGTTACACAGTGCCATTGGGATTGGATTAGTGGAAGAGTTACAAAGTGCCATTGGGATTGGATTAGTGGAAGAGTTACAAAGTGCCATTGTGATTGGATTAGTGGAAGAGTATATATGCTGAGGACTTCCCATACCAGTCAGTTGAACTGAAGAATCTACTCGGATGAGTAGTGAAACGTCTTCAATGATTACTGGATTGCTTTAGATTTATTTATACTAGACTAAGGAGGCTTTGTTAGAAGGGATAAATGCTAGGGAATTGTATGTATTCCATCAGAACCCAACAGTTTAAACAATAAAAGAGATGGGCAAGTCTAAGTCTTTATGTTACCCCTTGGTTTTTATCTATGCTGGGTTGATCTATGTCATGTTCCCTTTTTATCACTGAGATTTCTAATACACCAAACATGGTGCTTCAAACTCATAATCATAGCTACTTTAGGTTTGTTCTTTACCAGTACACCAAGTGGCCTTTGGTCAAAGAGATCTCTATAAAACTAAAATCCTTTATCTGTAGAAGCATCCCAGTTGGCTAAACTGAGCATGCTCACTGCCCTGGGCAGCAGGTTTTGGGCTGCATCAAAACTAAGGGCAAATGTAACAGAAGTGTGCAAAGCTCCCTTCAATCTGTTCGACTTAAAGGACAACTGAAGCCTAAAAAAGAATATGGCTAGAAATGTTTAACTATGTGTTTTGGCCCCTTGTACCAGCCCAACATCCCCAAAGCTCTATAGAAATAAAGCCCCATGCCCCTGAAGATGCCCACAGTAGCTCTCCATCTTTTGCCCAACTACTGCACATGCTCAGTCTGCTCTTGGCTGATGTCACTGAGCTTAGGGAGCGACTCACAATATTCTTCTTTCCCCTGCCAGCTTGGTCTGGTCACTATTAAACATGCATACTAGCCAACCAATCACAGTCCTGTCTGGCTGCTCTCTTAAAAACGAAAGGCCTTTTGAGCTTGGGGTGAGACTTTAGCTGAATCCTTAGTGTGACTTTTCTTTCCCCCTTGTAATGATCCCAAATACTGAGCTGTGTAACAAATATAAGTTACAAAGGTTGGAAACAGAGGCAGAAGCTGTGACAAAAGTTCCAGTCACTTTGCTGTTACAAACAGCCCCTCTGGGAATAAACTGCCCCATTGTAAAGATTTCTCTGTATGTAACACAGTGACTGTATCTGCCCCTTACACTCCCCCCCCAGGGCTAAGGTACAGAATATTACTAGCTTTAGCACTGGGGCTTGCTTGCTTGCTTGCTTGCTTGCTTGCTTTGCTTTGCTTTGCTTTGCTTTGCTTTGCTTTGCTTTGCTTTGCTTTGCTTTGCTTTGCTTTGCTTTGCTTTGCTTTGCTTTGCTTTGCTTTGCTTTGCTTTGCTTTGCTTTGCTTTGCTTTGCTTTTATATACAACCACACAACAAACACATAACTTCTGTCAAACTGTTTATGAAGCAGTTGCATGGGGGTGTGTGTGCATTACACACGGGGAGAGGCCAAACTGTGCCAGTAGGTGTATAGGCAGAACAACATGTACAGGGGAACCTCTGCACAAACACTATGTTCCTTCCCAGGCATGCTGATTTGCAAAGTGACTGACACTGAGCTCAGAGTTTGTGTCTCACTATTATAAACAGGCTGTGTATGGAACCCCCAGTCTGCATGGCACCCCCCGTCTGCATGGCACCCCCCGTCTGCATGGCACCCCCCGTCTGCATGGCACCCCCCGTCTGTATGGCACCCCCAGTCTGCTCGGCACGCCTTTGCTTTGGTCAGTGTAATGTGAGTGTTAGAGAAAGTCATTTGTAGAAGGATAGAATTCAGAATGTGTTTATATTAGAAAAAGCCCCAATTATCTCCTGAGCTGATATTTTGGGGGATGGGGATATGGGAATATTTGGGAGTCTGTTATAAACAAGTTATGTCTAAATACTGAGCTAAAGCTTGTTTGTATTGATATCCTGTAATACAATGTGTATAATAGGGCAGCGCTAGTTTATATGTACCTGTACCCATGATGCACCTGTGTCTCTGTGCCAATGGGATCATTTGTAGGTTCCACCTAGTTCTCTATGGAGGTTGAAGGAAAAAATATATACACAAGAGCATCGACCAATGAGAATGCTGATTAGATTCCCAGCACTATATCAGCCATTTTGATATTATCTTACATATAGAGATAATGATGGCATTTTCCCGTCATTATATGGCACAGGAATCAGACATGGGGATAAAGGGACAGACTTGTTCAGTGCTGGGAAACTGTGCTTATTGCTCCCAACTCCAATTGCAGGAACAGAGAACAGGGAGCCGGATTTACTCACATCAGCTGGGATTCTCATTGGGGGAAGCTTTTGCATATTTATGCAGCCACTGGCTTTGTGCTGTTGTTCTGATAATTTACTATGTTCCCTAAGCTCCGCCTCCCAACAGCAGCCCAGAGCAAACTGAGCATGTGCAGGAGCCAGATCTTATAGAAGATGGTATAACAAAGTAACAAGATGGCAGCCCCCTGTGGACAACTTTGAAAGCATAAATCATTATTTTAATTAGGCTTCTCAGCCTCTGGGCTTGTGCAGTAAGTTCATAATGTTTATGTTTATGTTCAGTATATAAAATACAGCATTTCTAATGATATTCTCTTTTAGGGTTTAGTTCTCCTTTAAGGGCTCAAATACCTCATCCATTTGAGTAGAAAAGTAACTGGGAAAATATTATTATTTACTGTCCCTTTAAAAAGTAACATGAAACAATAGTTAAAAGCTAATGAGAACTGTAGCACTTCACCAAAATACTATTTAACCTGATTTCCAATAGGACTTAACCCTTGCTTTGATCATTAATACAACAAAAATAATAAAAGCAAAAAGACTTTATTTCCTCACTGCCAACAAGTGAAATGTTTTGAATGCACAAACCCCTTAGAAAAAGACGGCAATAGTAGGAGGGACTCCTCCATATGTGTAAATCATCTCCTAGTAAATGGTATAATACACATGTATAACCTTATAGCACATAGATACAGATATATAGCACACAAATACCAAAAATTAGCATGGCCCAGATTGTAGTACACATATATAGCTGTTATTGTGTTCGATAGCTTCAAGAAGGGATTGGATGGGTTATGGGAGATAGCTCTCAGTACAAGTGAGGGAATACAGGGGTATGGGGGATAGCTCTCAGTACAAGTGAGGGAATACAGGGGTAGGGGAGATAGCTCTCAGTACAAGTGAGGGAATACAGGGGTAGGGGGGATAGCTCTCAGTACAAGTGAGGGAATACAGGGGTAGGGGAGATAGCTCTCAGTACAAGTGAGGGAATACAGGGGTAGGGGAGATAGCTCTCAGTACAAGTGAGGGAATACAGGGGTAGGGGAGATAGCTCTCAGTACAAGTGAGGGAATACAGGGGTAGGGGGATAGCTCTCAGTACAAGTGAGGGAATACAGGGGTAGGGGAGATAGCTCTCAGTACAAGTGAGGGAATACAGGGGTAGGGGGATAGCTCTCAGTACAAGTGAGGGAATACAGGGGTAGGGGAGATAGCTCTCAGTACAAGTGAGGGAATACAGGGGTAGGGGGATAGCTCTCAGTACAAGTGAGGGAATACAGGGGTAGGGGAGATAGCTCTCAGTACAAGTGAGGGAATACAGGGGTAGGGGAGATAGCTCTCAGTACAAGTGAGGGAATACAGGGGTAGGGGGGATAGCTCTCAGTACAAGTGAGGGAATACAGGGGTAGGGGGGATAGCTCTCAGTACAAGTGAGGGAATACAGGGGTAGGGGGATAGCTCTCAGTACAAGTGAGGGAATACAGGGGTAGGGGAGATAGCTCTCAGTACAAGTGAGGGAATACAGGGGTAGGGGAGATAGCTCTCAGTACAAGTGAGGGAATACAGGGGTAGGGGAGATAGCTCTCAGTACAAGTGAGGGAATACAGGGGTAGGGGAGATAGCTCTCAGTACAAGTGAGGGAATACAGGGGTAGGGGGGATAGCTCTCAGTACAAGTGAGGGAATACAGGGGTAGGGGAGATAGCTCTCAGTACAAGTGAGGGAATACAGGGGTAGGGGAGATAGCTCTCAGTACAAGTGAGGGAATACAGGGGTAGGGGGGAAAAGCTCTCAGTACAAGTGAGGGAATACAGGGGTAGGGGAGATAGCTCTCAGTACAAGTGAGGGAATACAGGGGTAGGGGGGATAGCTCTCAGTACAAGTGAGGGAATACAGGGGTATGGGGGATAGCTCTCAGTACAAGTGAGGGAATACAGGGGTAGGGGAGATAGCTCTCAGTACAAGTGAGGGAATACAGGGGTAGGGGGGATAGCTCTCAGTACAAGTGAGGGAATACAGGGGTAGGGGAGATAGCTCTCAGTACAAGTGAGGGAATACAGGGGTAGGGGGGATAGCTCTCAGTACAAGTGAGGGAATACAGGGGTAGGGGGATAGCTCTCAGTACAAGTGAGGGAATACAGGGGTATGGGAGATAGCTCTCAGTACAAGTGAGGGAATACAGGGGTAGGGGGGATAGCTCTCAGTACAAGTGAGGGAATACAGGGGTATGGGAGATAGCTCTCAGTACAAGTGAGGGAATACAGGGGTAGGGGGATAGCTCTCAGTACAAGTGAGGGAATACAGGGGTAGGGGGGATAGCTCTCAGTACAAGTGAGGGAATACAGGGGTAGGGAGGATAGCTCTCAGTACAAGTGAGGGAATACAGGGGTAGGGGGGATAGCTCTCAGTACAAGTGAGGGAATACAGGGGTAGGGGAGATAGCTCTCAGTACAAGTGAGGGAATACAGGGGTATGGGGGATAGCTCTCAGTACAAGTGAGGGAATACAGGGGTAGGGGAGATAGCTCTCAGTACAAGTGAGGGAATACAGGGGTAGGGGGGATAGCTCTTAGTACAAGTGAGGGAATACAGGGGTAGGGGAGATAGCTCTCAGTACAAGTGAGGGAATACAGGGGTAGGGGGGATAGCTCTCAGTACAAGTGAGGGAATACAGGGGTAGGGGAGATAGCTCTCAGTACAAGTGAGGGAATACAGGGGTAGGGGAGATAGCTCTCAGTACAAGTGAGGGAATACAGGGTTAGGGGGGATAGCTCTCAGTACAAGTGAGGTAATACAGGGGTAGGGGGGATAGCTCTCAGTACAAGTGAGGGAATACAGGGGTAGGGGGGATAGCTCTCAGTACAAGTGAGGGAATACAGGGGTAGGGGAGATAGCTCTCAGTACAAGTGAGGGAATACAGGGGTATGGGAGATAGCTCTCAGTACAAGTGAGGGAATACAGGGGTAGGGGGGATAGCTCTCAGTACAAGTGAGGGAATACAGGGGTAGGGGGGATAGCTCTCAGTACAAGTGAGGGAATACAGGGGTAGGGGAGATAGCTCTCAGTACAAGTGAGGGAATACAGGGGTAGGGGAGATAGCTCTCAGTACAAGTGAGGGAATACAGGGGTAGGGGGGATAGCTCTCAGTACAAGTGGGTTTTTTGCCTTCCTCTGGATCAACTAGCAGTTAGGCAGGTTATTTTTAGGCATTATGGTTGATATTGATGGACATGTGTCTTTTTTCAACCTAACTTACTATGTTACAATGTTGTATTAATCTGGCAAAATGTCACCAAAGTGCCACAAATGAGTGCACAAGTATGCTAGCCAGGTTTTACTAGAATTTGGCCATAAACACTGCTAGATTGTATTACAATCTCAACATATAGATTGGAATCTTGTTTGTGCTTTCATTTATGTAATACTTATCGTTCCTGGTTGAGAAATCAATGCAAGTAGTAGCCATCTTTAATATCCGCCCTCCAGACCCGCATGTGGGTCTATGAGGAACTAACGCTGTGTCCGTATAAATCATCCTACTACACAAAGCACTAGCAATATGCCATTAGGCAGACCAGAACCAGAAAAATGGGTCTCTCAGAGGAGGGGGCCCCCAAACTTCCAATAATGCCGCCAGGAACCTTGATGACCATTTCCCTATAACTATAACTTTCTCTAGAGGCTGAATATCTGGAAGTGATGATCTCTTAAAGGGGAAGTGAAACACACATATTGTACCAAAAGCTGCCTTCATCTTCAAAATCAAAATATTCAAGATTGCATCACAAAAGACATGGGGTTTGTGCATTTTAAACATTTCACTTGTTGGCAGTCAGGAAATAAAGTCTTTTTTGCTTTTATTATTTTTGTTGCCTCAATGATCAAAGCAAGGGTTAAGTTCCTATTGGAAATCAGGTTTACGAGAATATTTTAAGTAACTGGACATAAATAGTCAACAAACAGTGAAATAAACAACCATTTATTGGCTCAAATTTTTAACAAAAAAAAGTCAAAAAGCAAATCATACCATACCAAACACCAAACAGGTGCTTCCCGGTGCTTCATGGAACCCATACTCCGCCCTCCTTATGCATTTTGCACTATTGGATGTGGAGGATGTGGGGCATTCTCATATCACTTCCTTTATATACCCTCTATCTATATATTATACACCATGCAGGGCTACAGTCAGACTCTATATTGACTATTTATATTTATATGCAGGACCTATCAGTGAGTTATAACTATTAGATGGTCTCTTTCTCTGTCCGTTATTTGTTGTAACTAATTGGACGCCCTGCATTTGGGATACTTTACCTATTGGATGTGTCTATCACCTAATAGCAATATTTGGGTTTAGTGACTTCACCAAAATAGTTAATGAAATAAGTGCAAGTTGATGACTCATCTGAATTATTATTAATCATAAATATTCTGAATATAAAAATGCTAAAGTTTCTCACCTGGGAATATCCGAGCGCACTCAGAATATGGGCAATGGATTCAGTTGGTACTGAAAGCAAATCCCCAATAAAGCCAGCCATCTTCCCTGTTCTCCTGCAGGAGTAATTAGGAACGGGCTCCCTGGTACCAGATATTATCTTCAGAAGGCTCATCAGCGCCCTCCGTGTGTCCCCACAGGAATCATCTATGTGGTATCCCAGGGTTATGTTGGGTAACAGGGCCGGATTCTCATTTATTTCCTTTATACGGAAGGCAAAATCCACAAGATATCTGTATTTCTGGGCACTAGGTCTGGGGAAACGAAATCATTCAATGTAAAATTCATTCTAGTAAATAATCATGAATGTGCAAATACAGTGGAAAGAAAAAATTCCCCCGAAATAATAATAAACCTTAAAGTTCTCCTTCCATCCTAGGCCAATAATATGTGTCTTTTACTTATGTAAATTCAAATGAAGGCTGACTATTATTCTCCTATAAAGTATTTTTACAGTGATATAACTGATGCCTCTCAGCCAACTTGCTGCCCCTTCCCATAGAAAATGTTCTGTAGATATCAGGATAAATATCTAGTCTCATGGGCTTGTACTCTATAACTATGACTTTACTAGGTCTTGAGGAGGCTAACCTGCCCAAACATTCCTGTTACATAAAACACACACAAATGGATGCCTTACTGAACTGGTGCAACTTTGTGCCTTATTCTTGGAGTGGGGGGCAGGCTGTCTGGTTTGCAGCCAGGTCTTACTCCGGTAGTTGGTTGCCTTCCTGTCTGCCCCTCCCTCATAAATGTGAGGGGATGGAGGGAGAAAGCCAGAAGATACATTAAGATCAGAAATTGGGTGAAGAGGTGATGTCATGGATCTTGGCTCTTGTGAAGGGTTTCTAAGTTGGCCAAGAAGCCTTTGCAGCTCATATGGAGGAGAAGCTGTTGCTAAAAGCCAGGATGCTGCTAACCACCCTAACAGCTGCTAAAAAAAATCCTTAGGAGATTTAAGATGGCGAGTCCAAGTGAATCTTGTTGAAGGCATCTATAACACAAATTGTTATAGTTTTACATTCTAAACACCACAAAAAAATTGAATATCAATTGCCAGTTCTTTCTTGGCTTTCGAACCTCAGGAAATGCTTAAATACAGCACAAATGGTGGGTAGATACATACATCCTCCCCACAATCCATTTGAGTGTGTTAACTATGGATTATCCAGGGCCAATCCCTAAATGTGCTTCTTCTTGCCCTTATTTATTTTCAAGAAAGGACAGTTTCAGAATTACCTGGGACCCACTGACTGCACTCAAATTCCTCTCACACCACCTATGCTTTGGACCTGGGGTTTTACTAGGGAAATGATTCCCTTTTTTCTGTAATAATAAAACAGTACCTGTACTTGATCCCAACTAAGATATTATTACCCCTTATTGGGGCAGAACAGCCCTATTGGGTTTATTTAATGGTTAAATGATTCCCTTTTCTCTGTAATAATAAAACAGTACCTGTACTTGATCCCAACTAAGATATAATTACCCCTTATTGGGGCAGAACAGCCCTATTGGGTTTATTTAATGGTTAAATGATTCCCTTTTCTCTGTAATAATAAAACAGTACCTGTACTTGATCCCAACTAAGATATAATTACCCCTTATTGGGGCAACACAGCCCTATTGGGTTTATTTCATGGTTAAATGATTCCCTTTTCTCTGTAATAATAAAACAGTACCTGTACTTGATCCCAACTAAGATATAATTACCCCTTATTGGGGCAACACAGCCCTATTGGGTTTATTTCATGGTTAAATGATTCCCTTTTCTCTGTAATAATAAAACAGTACCTGTACTTGATCCCAACTAAGATATAATTACCCCTTATTGGGGGCAGAACAGCCCTATTGGGTTTATTTCATGGTTAAATGATTCCCTTTTCTCTGTAATAATAAAACAGTACCTGTACTTGATCCCAACTAAGATATAATTACCCCTTATTGGGGCAGAACAGCCCTATTGGGTTTATTTAATGGTTAAATGATTCCCTTTTCTCTGTAATAATAAAACAGTATCTGTACTTGATCCCAACTAAGATATAATTAATCCTTATTGAATCCAAAACAATCCAATTAGGTTTAATTAATTTTGTTTAGCAGACTTAAGGTAAGAGATCCAAATTATGGAAAGACCCCTTATCTGGAAAACCCCAGGTCCCAAGCATTCTGAAAAATGGGTCCCATACCTGTATATATCTGTAACAAAGTGCTAGTTCTCAAATATATTTATTAGACATCAAAGGCAAAATACATATCAATTGTCACTAGTGATGAGCGAATCTGTCCCGTTTCGCTTTGCCTAAAAATTTGCAAATCTTTTTAAACGGCGAAAAATTTGTGAAACAGTGAAAATGTCTCACGTCAAAAAAATTGTCGCTCGCAACAATTCTTTTGATGGCTGACAATTCTTTTGACGCGGGCGGCAATTTTTTCCACAGCAAATTCTTTTATTCGTTTTGCGAATAAAATCCACCCATGGCCAAACACGGAAATTCGCTGTGGACTACTCTTGACACTCAATAGCTGACTGTATGGTAGTCCCTATGAAGGGGGATGAAAGCTATTAGGGTTAAGGCAAGTCACTTTGGCTTATGGTAGATATCTGTAGGAAACCAACCATTATCCAACCCTACCAAAACATCCTGAAAATGTATCTTGTCCCAATTTTCAAGGTAAACTGTATCATTGATAGTCTTGTGTCCAACTAGTCCTTGAATTCAATCAAGAAGAGTCCATATATGTAGCGCAGCCAAAGGCCAGAACACATTATTTCCATATACAAACTGATCCATAAAGAAATCAGTGTAGGCCGGGGCTACATCCTATCGACGTGCCTTGGTTTTGCTCATAGAATTTGCCCTCATTAAACCCAACTGTAAAGCTGTCCCACTGCGCCCCCTAGTTCTCTATAGAAATTAATAAAAACATAATTATACATGGAAACCAATTCCCCAATGAAAATTCTACTGACTGAAAACTTCATTAAAGATTCAAGAGAAGTGACCAATGAGAATGCTGATTCCCAGCCCTGTGTCAGGCCCCTTGCTGGTACCTTACATATAGAGATAATGATGGCATTTTTCCCTTCATTATATGGCACAGGAATCAGACATGGGGATAAAGGGACAGACTTGTTCAGTGCTGGGAAACTGTACTTAAGATAGGACTCAGTACCAACCAGCACCAGATTCAGCATAATATCCATTAGTGCAGCCGTGGGTTGGAAAACAGATAATATTCCTGCCACTATAGGTCTTCCCAGGGATTTGTTATGAAATTTTGGAAGAAGAGAAAAAGCTTTTTATTTGAGTTATCAATTTCCCCATGCTATTTAAACTATAGAAACTTGTTTTTTAAAGAATGGAAGCTGCTGTAGTTGGAAGAAATCTATTGACTATAATAAAAGGCTTTACCTGCCCCAGATAAACCCAACATGATACTGTGTTTCTCTGTTATCCCTGCTCTGCTTCATTGCATTTGTATCAAATGAGACTTACCTATCACAACCCAATACAGTCGTCTCATTAAAGGTACCTCTGACACCAACAGTCAGCACTCCTCCCATCATGATGTCTCCTTCTTTTACATATTCATATTCCTCATGTGCTTTAACCTTCATATTCAAGCGACAGGCAGGATTGTTGGACTGATCCACAGATATACATGGTGCCATAGGGAGGACTGTCAGATAGATCACTAGTTTCAGATATTGAGGTACAGCTGAGCCTCCCAGCATTGCACCCCCATATAGCTCAGTGTACCCCAATATAACACAGAAGATCAGAGAGTTCCCCCAGTAGCAGTCAGTGGCACAGAGAGACACAGGGGCCCCAGGGTTGGGCTGTGTGTGTAGAACAGAGTAAGGGGCCCGGCTCATCCAACCCTCATTTTATAGAGAGCAGAGAGAGGATTTGCCCCAGTAACAGTCAGTGGCACAGAGAGACACAGGGGCCCCAGGGTTGGGCTGTGTGTGTAGAACAGAGTAAGGGGCCCGGCTCATCCAACCCTCATTTTATAGAGAGCAGAGAGAGGATTTGCCCCAGTAACAGTCAGTGGCACAGAGAGACACAGGGGCCCCAGGGTTGGGCTGTGTGTGTAGAACAGAGTAAGGGGCCCGGCTCATCCAACCCTCATTTTATAGAGAGCAGAGAGAGGATTTGCCCCAGTAACAGTCAGTGGCACAGAGAGACACAGGGGCCCCAGGGTTGGGCTGTGTGTGTAGAACAGAGTAAGGGGCCCGGCTCATCCAACCCTCATTTTATAGAGAGCAGAGAGAGGATTTGCCCCAGTAACAGTCAGTGGCACAGAGAGACACAGGGGCCCCAGGGTTGGGCTGTGTGTGTAGAACAGAGTAAGGGGCCCGGCTCATCCAACCCTCATTTTATAGAGAGCAGAGAGAGGATTTGCCCCAGTAACAGTCAGTGGCACAGAGAGACACAGGGACCCCAGGGTTGGGCTGTGTGTGTAGAACAGAGTAAGGGGCCCGGCTCATCCAACCCTCATTTTATAGAGAGCAGAGAGAGGATTTGCCCCAGTAACAGTCAGTGGCACAGAGAGACACAGGGGCCCCAGGGTTGGGCTGTGTGTGTAGAACAGAGTAAGGGGCCCGGCTCATCCAACCCTTATTTTATAGAGAGCAGAGAGAGGATTTGCCCCAGTAACAGTCAGTGGCACAGAGAGACACAGGGGCCCCAGGGTTGGGCTGTGTGTGTAGAACAGAGTAAGGGGCCCGGCTCATCCAACCCTCATTTTATAGAGAGCAGAGAGAGGATTTGCCCCAGTAACAGTCAGTGGCACAGAGAGACACAGGGGCCCCAGGGTTGGGCTGTGTGTGTAGAACAGAGTAAGGGGCCCGGCTCATCCAACCCTCATTTTATAGAGAGCAGAGAGAGGATTTGCCCCAGTAACAGTCAGTGGCACAGAGAGACACAGGGGCCCCAGGGTTGGGCTGTGTGTGTAGAACAGAGTAAGGGGCCCGGCTCATCCAACCCTCATTTTATAGAGAGCAGAGAGAGGATTTGCCCCAGTAACAGTCAGTGGCACAGAGAGACACAGGGACCCCAGGGTTGGGCTGTGTGTGTAGAACAGAGTAAGGGGCCCGGCTCATCCAACCCTCATTTTATAGAGAGCAGAGAGAGGATTTGCCCCAGTAACAGTCAGTGGCACAGAGAGACACAGGGGCCCCAGGGTTGGGCTGTGTGTGTAGAACAGAGTAAGGGGCCCGGCTCATCCAACCCTCATTTTATAGAGAGCAGAGAGAGGATTTGCCCCAGTAACAGTCAGTGGCACAGAGAGACACAGGGGCCCCAGGGTTGGGCTGTGTGTGTAGAACAGAGTAAGGGGCCCGGCTCATCCAACCCTCATTTTATAGAGAGCAGAGAGAGGATTTGCCCCAGTAACAGTCAGTGGCACAGAGAGACACAGGGGCCCCAGGGTTGGGCTGTGTGTGTAGAACAGAGTAAGGGGCCCGGCTCATCCAACCCTCATTTTATAGAGAGCAGAGAGAGGATTTGCTCAGTAGAATGAATATAGACACAGCCACCGGGGGAACTTTGGTTCTTTCTAAAAAAGTTACAGTTATTATTATTATGCTGTGGAGACACAGAACCATCAAAATAATTCTTCAGGTCTCTGTACATTTCATGTCCCTCAGGCAATTTTTCCATTTTTCAATTCTTCATTCACTTTATAACTTAAATCTAATGGATTTATTTATCGATTTACAAGTTTGTGAATGCAAAAGTTTATTTTTCAATTTCAAATAAACTTGCATTGTAAAAGAACTCAAATGCTTGCTTATTTATTAATATGGAAAACTTATGTTGATAAAAACTGAAATACCTTGAATTCGCGAGTTTACATATTAAAAAAAAAAAACTTGAAAAACTTGAAAATCTCAGTTTGAAAATATGGCTTTGCCTCCCATTGACTTCTGCACAAACTCACAGGTTTTTAGATGCTAAAGTTCAAGTTTTGGGGCTTTTTGCGCTTAATAAATATCAGACATTTGAGTTTTTGAAATATAGTGCAAATTTTTAGAGCAAAATAATCCAAACCCCAAGTTGCGAAAATAAATTTGAAATTGAACATTGATAAATCACCCAGGAACCCTTTCCCAATATGATGTTCTTTTGAAGTATATTTAAGAGTGAATGCATGGATTCATTAAAGGTCCAGAATGGTTTTACAGAAATCCTGGCCTTTTGGTTGTATAATGACAGACAAGCAATGTAACCTAAAACAGTTTATAGAGTTAATCCCCACTGTTAAAGGGATACTAAACCCAAATGTAAAGCTGCCCCACTGTGCCCCCTAGTTCTCTATAGAAGTTGATGAAAAACATAATTACACATGGAAACCAATTCCCCAATGAGAATTCTACTAACTGAAAACTTCATTAAAGATGCAGGAGAAGTGACCAATGAGAATGCTGATTCCCAGCACTGTGTCAGCCATCTTGCTGTTACCTTACATATAGAGATAATGATGGCATTTTCCCGTCATTATATGGCACAGGAATCAGACATGGGGATAAAGGGACAGACTTGTTCAGTGCTGGGAAACTGTGCTTATTGCTCCCAACTCCAATTGCAGGAACAGAGAACAGGGAGCCAGATTTACTCACATCAGCTGGGATTCTCATTGGAGGATTCTTTTGCATTTCAATGCTGCCAATGCGGGCCCTAGAGAGCTGGGAAAGTTTTATTGTGCAATATTGCTTTAAGAATACAGCCCTGATGTTGCTGGACTACAGCTCCCAGCATGCCTCACCCTTCATTATATGTTACATTATTCTGCAATTTGCAGTCCAGCAACAGCTGAGAAACATTTGGTTGAGCCGCGCTGTGCAGCAGGGTTTAGTGTCCTTTTAAGATAATAAACTTGCAATAGTGATACCACTACTTACCTATCCAGCCCACTGGTTGCACCCCCAAAACCCCAGACTATCTCACACATGGTAATATGAACAAAAATGCATAACTGGCTCCCACCACCTACTTTACAAAGGTTTTGTACTTTGTTTGCCTTTAAAGAGAAATTACTTTACTTACTTTACTTGCTTTACTGTATAGCAGTGTTAATTAGAAATCAGCCACTGAGTTATATACATGAAACGCTTTCCCTGCCAACGACGTAGCTCCTACGTGCTGGCATGAAAAGATGTTAGGTGCCAAGCATGTAGGAGCTATGTTTTCTTTATCTTGCGCTTGTTCTCTGTGCTCGGTGCTTAATCCGAGTGCAGAGAATGAGCGCGAGTTAAAAAAAAAACCTAGAGAACGAGAACAGGGGGGTAACTAGTGGTCCCTGGGACACAATCGCCTGGGGGGCCCCATAGGTAAAGCCAGATATGTACATTCTACGTGTCTGGCTTTTCCTGCTCTCCCCTCCCTTTCTCTGCTCCCCCCTCCCTTCCTGCACCACCCACTCACTGGACCCGACTGCAGCTGCTTTCCCTGCATCTCTCCTGTGCCCCTTCTGCGATCTCCAGCTTCTTGACCCCAGGTTAGTTCCAGATGCACAAACAAACACACAATCACACACTTATTATACTAATACACACTTATACTTACACACACACATACATTTTTGGGGGGTTTCATACATCACAGCACTTATAGCACTCACACTTACTTGCACACTCACTCACACACACACACACAAAACACATTTTGACTAGTGTAAACACACGTATGCAAAAAAATTATCGCATCATTTTTTTTCTAGCCTGAAAAAAATGTTTTATTTCCATTGCGGATAGTGTATTCACTAACCACACTGCGCAATACCTTTTGTGTATTATTTTGGTGTTTTTATTAAATTTTCTGTGATTTTTGGTGCATTTTTAGTAATTTTATTGCATTTTTAGAGATTTTTTTCAGTTATGCATAGTTGTTGTTCACTTGGCTTTGTCTGTCAAATTAATTTGCCCAAGCCAAAATACTCAAACTGTGATTCTGACTGCAGATATCACAAGGGGGAAAAAAGCACATTGATTTTAGGGTTTTTTTGGATTTTAGCAATTTTATTGCATTTCACATTGTTCTTTGTTACTTGTCTTGCACATGGACATTTTATCTGCTGTATTTCAATTTGGCATCATGTGTACCCCACATAGTTTGGTAAATCTATACATATTGGGCATCAAACTGTTCAGTGGACCCCTGGTGTTCATATTTAGGGTGTTTTCTCTTGGTATCTAATGATATGTGGGAGATAAGATGCTGCAGATACTATAGACTGGAAGCTTTGAAGTGATTTTTAAACAAATTCACAAATTTTGATAAAAACCAATAAGTTTAGGAAAGCATTGCAACTTGGTAGTTTGGAGTAGACAGACAGTTGTGCCTATTCTGGATTCCCCAGAATCGGTTCTTTCTAAAAATGAATTATTTTCTGGGATAAACTTTCTGTTAGTGGAATTTTTGGCCTTGAAATCTAAAGTATGCAGCTTTCTGGAGCAGTGCTTTGGGAATTTGGTAGTGTCCTGCTGGGAGTTTTTGACCTATACAAGTGAGAAATCTCCATAAAACTATATACAGGTATATTTGATATTGGAACGTTCAGGAGACATGGGACGTTCCAAATCAACAAGAGAAATCACTCTGAAAGCTCTGCTTTAGTTATAACATCAGATCTAATTGTAAAGAATTTTTCTGTTTTTTTATCGTTTTTTATCGTTTTTTGGAAAAAAAAATTCCTCTTCATCCTCACGTCACTTATTGTATCTCACATATTTACAACTGGCTCTGCCCCTCCTTATCTAGGAACATCACAACATGCGTTGGAAGCCAGGCGCAGTCAGTGTCTTCTACTTTAATCACTCTACTTTTATCCACTATGTGAGCAGACATCTAACTATACATCATTAAAAGCTTGAAATGCTCAGTTGTATCATTGTCTCTTGAAAAGTGATCCCTAACATTGTGTTTGTGAGTATAGGGGAGGCACTGTGCTGGACCCTTACCTGATAAATATTACTCACATTCCCTGATAATTGGTAAAAGGATTTTGAAAGCTTGTAATAATATTTTGAGTGATTATCTTGTATACTGATACTGATCACTCTTTTAAGGAGAAGTAAAACCTACCTATGAAATATTTCATTTTGGCACTAGTACCCAGCCCTCTCCCCAACATGTCACTGACACTTGTCCCAACTTATCTGTGCCCCCATAGCCCCCATAGCCCGCCCAGAACTACAGACATGCCCAGCAGTGTTGGCCCCGCCTTTAGCTGTGTCACTTCTGTTCCCAACAACCATCTTGCTGATCAGCAGCAACACACGCACGCTGGCACCCAAACTGCCACACTGGGCTACCGCACATGTTCCCAGCTGAAATCCATGATGGTAATGGCAGTCACATGGGCAAAGATGGGGGTGTGGTTCTACCATTCTGGATGAACAATGGGCCACAGTTGAGTCAGTGCAACTGATGTGGTTGAAGAGGTAGGATGAAGGATACAGACTGGCACTAAAACTAAACATTTTCTAGGAGGTTTTACTTTCCTTTTAACAGGAGACAACATCTACTGGGTATAACTCATGTGGTGGTGCCTTCAACAACTGAGACAGGAAATTTACTGAAACTTTAGTTTTCATATATCAGTCATTAAAAGAGGTGGGGAATCTCTTATCTGAAAGGAAGTACCTGGCACGGGCATGGCTAATAGTCACCTGATGGCAGACTGACAGGTTTAGGAGGAGGGGCTAAAGGCACAGTCATTAGTACAAGGCACAGGGACGGCTGAGAGTCACCTGATGGCAGATTGACAGGTTTAGGAGGAGGAGCTAAAGGCACAGTCATTAGTACAAGGCACAGGTACGGCTGAGAGTCACCTGATGGCAGACTGACAGGTTTAGGAGGAGGAGCTAAAGGCACAATCATTAGTACAAGGCACAGGTACGGCTGAGAGTCACCTGATGGCAGACTGACAGGTTTAGGAGGAGGAGCTAAAGGCACAATCATTAGTACAAGGCACAGGGACGGCTGAGAGTCACCTGATGGCAGACTGACAGGTTTAGGAGGAGGAGCTAAAGGAACAATCTGTAAGGGTACCTGGTGGTCTAGGGGCCCGGCGGGGACGCCCGCCGCTGCCCGTGCGGGGACGCCCGCCCTCCGGTTCTCTCACGCGAGCGCGCGCACGTCCGTCACCTTGTTGACATGCGCTCGCATCTGCGCATGCGCCTTCTCTCCTGTGCTGCGCGCGCATGCGCACTTTCCTTCTTCCGCGTTGCGCTGCGTATGATGTCATTTTGGTGCGAGATTTGAATATTTAAAGCTGTTCTGAGAGCAAAATCATTGCCCAACGTAGGTTTTCCTCCTGTGAGTTCCTGGGCGTGTTATTCCTGTTCTGCTGATCTGTTTTGACCCCTGCCTGTCCTTGACCTTCCTGTACTGCTGCCTGAACCGACCTTTGCCTGAATTTTGACTACCCTTCCGGATTCTGTTTGGTACTGCGCTGCCTTATTGTTGTTGACCCCGGCCTGACCTCTGACTACCCTTTTGGACTCTGATTTGGTACTTTACTCTCTGCACGTTGCTGACCCCGGCCTGTCCTTCGACTGTGTCCTCTTGTGCCCATTCTCCCTGTAGCACGGTTCTGGACCCCTTGCCTGCTCAGAACTCTTTCCTTGGGCTCCTCACTGTAAGACCTGGCGGCATCCGAGTAGCGAAGGGCTCCTCCCGATGTGAAAGGCGGCGGTTATAGGCAGAAGCGTGAGCCGAGACCAGGCCCTTGGGAACTGTTCTGAGTTTTGGGGTACCGACCGTGACATTACGTTGGGCCTGATATGGATGCTGAAGAGCCTGCTGGGTCGGCTTCTTCCTCCAAGGCATTTCGGACGACCCTCCTTCAGCGTATTGGGCAACAAGAGATTCAACAGGATCAAATCATCCAATGCCTCCAGAGACTTTCTGCGAGGTTAGATGAGCTCCAGCAACAGCCGTCCGCTGCTACTCCTGTTGTTCCTGAAAGTCGATCCCCATCTGCCGCTCCAGGGATGCAAGTAGTGGAGCCAAAGGTACCGTTCCCCGAAAAGTTTTCCGGGGAGCGAAGTAAATTTTTTGCCTTTCAGGAGGCATGTAAATTGTATTTTGGGTTCCTCCCTCGCTCTTTTCCCACTGAGGAGCTCAAAGTTCGTTTTGTTATGACTCTTCTTATTGGGGATCCTCAATTATGGGCATTCTCCTTATCCTCTTCTGATCCAGCCCGTACATCCCTAGACTCCTTTTTTAAGGCCATGGCAATAATCTATGATGATCCCAATCGTACTGCCTCAGCTGATTCGGCTATTCGTAACCTCAGACAAGGCAAACGACGGGTTGAGGATTATTGTACTGAGTTCCGCCGCTGGGCGGTTGAAACGGGCTGGAACGATACTGCCTTGCGTAGTCAGTTTAGGATTGGGCTATCTGATGCTATAAAAGATAGTCTGATAAATTTTCCTGCCCAGCCCTCTTTAGACTCCCTGATGCATCTTGTCATTCAGATTGATAGGAGACATAGGGAGAGACGTCAAGAGAGGGTCCCAGAAGCCACTCCCCAAACCATTCCTGCTGAGTATGTGCCCAAACCTGAAGCGGTTTTCTCTAGGTACTCGGAAGAGCCTATGCAGTTGGGTTCAACCCAACTATCTTCTGAGGAAAAAGCTTGCAGGCGGTCTAGTGGGTTGTGTCTTTACTGTGGGGATAGGGGTCACTTCCATGGTACCTGCTGTCTTGTATAAAAAAGGGCATTGACTCAAGGGATGAGAACATAATTTTGCCCCTTTATAGGTCCCTGGTAAGGCCTCACCTTGAGTATGCAGTGCAGTTTTGGGCTCCAGTCCTTAAGAAGGATATTAATGAGCTGGAGAGAGTGCAGAGACGTGCAACTAAACTGGTTAAGGGGATGGAAGATTTAAACTATGAGGTGAGACTGTCGAGGTTGGGGTTGTTTTCTCTGGAAAAGAGGCGCTTGCGAGGGGACATGATTACTCTGTACAAGTACATTAGAGGGGATTATAGGCAGTTGGGGGATGTTCTTTTTTCCCATAAAAACAATCAACGCACCAGAGGTCACCCCTTTAGATTAGAGGAAAGGAGTTTCCATTTGAAGCAGCGTAGGGGGTTCCTCACGGTGAGGGCAGTGAGGTTATGGAATGCCCTTCCTAGAGATGTGGTAATGGCAGATTCTGTTAATGCCTTTAAGAGGGGCCTGGATGAGTTCTTGATCAATCAGAATATCCAAGGCTATTGTGATACTAATATCTACAGTTAGTACTAGTGGTTGTATATATAGTTTATGTATGTGAGTGTATAGATTGGTAGGTGTGGGTTAGGTGTGCTGGGTTTACTTGGATGGGTTGAACTTGATGGACACAGGTCTTTTTTCAACCCTATGTAACTAACTATGTAACTATGTAACCTGTCCCAAAAGGCCGGGAAACGACAGAGCCTAAGCAGGTCTGGGGAGTTCTGCTTGGGCAATGTCATTTCTACTCCCCAACAATGTTCATCTAAAGTCATGGTTCCGGTCCTTTTGGGATGGGAGACGGGCTCTGTGGAAAGCTTAGCTTTCATTGATTCTGGGGCAGAAGGGAACTTTCTGGATGGTGATTTTGCCCGTAGATACAGTATACCCATGTTTCCTTTATTCCCCTCAGTTAAGGTGCTTGCTATTGACGGAACTTCTCTAGGCTCCGGCTTTATTTCCTCCAAATCAGTAGAGTGTTCTATGTCTTTGAACCCTTGCCATGCAGAGTCAATCTCTTTTTTCATCATTAATTGTCCCAGTACCCCTGTGATTTTAGGTCTCCCCTGGTTACGTAAGCATAATCCGCAAATCGATTGGCCAACTAATAAAATACTCCAATGGGGAGATAAGTGCCAGTATTCTTGTATCCAGCCTTCTCAAATGCTAGCTACAACCTCTATTGAGGGGTTACCAGTTCCTTACTCCCCTTTTTCAGACGTCTTTTCTAAAAAGGCAGCCGAGACCCTTCCCCCTCACAGACCTTACGATTGTGCCATAGATTTGGTTCCTGGTTCTACTCCCCCTAGAGGTAGAACCTACCCCTTATCTCTTCCCGAGACTCAGGCTATGGAAGAGTACATTAAAGAAAACCTAGAAAGGGGGTTTATAAGACCCTCCTCTTCTCCTGCTAGTGCAGGCTTATTCTTCGTGGAGAAGAAAGATGGGGGGCTCAGGCCATGCATCGATTATAGGGGTCTAAACAAAATCACAGTCAAAAACCGTTATCCCCTTCCTCTGATTTCTGAACTCTTTGACAGGGTGAAGGGAGCCACTATCTTCTCTAAGCTCGATCTTAGAGGAGCTTACAACTTAATACGAATTCGGGAGGGGGACGAGTGGAAAACGGCCTTTAATACCCGTGATGGGCACTACGAATATCTAGTAATGCCCTTTGGTTTATGTAACGCTCCCGCAGTTTTCCAGGAATTAGTAAATGACATTTTTCGTGATCTCTTAGGCCGATCTGTGGTAGTTTACTTGGACAATATTCTGATTTATTCTAGCAATTTGTCTGATCATCGTGCCCATGTCCAAGAAGTTTTATTGAGATTGAGACAAAATCATCTGTATGCTAAAATTGAAAAGTGTGTTTTTGAGGTCTCGTCAGTTCATTTTCTGGGGTATATTATTTCCAAAAGGGGTCTGGAAATTAATCCTGCTAAGGTTCAGGCTATTCTAGATTGGGTGCAACCTTTGTCTTTGCGTGCCATACAAAGATTTTTGGGTTTTGCTAATTACTACAGACAATTTATTAAGAACTATTCCTCCCTCATGGCTCCAATCACTGCCCTTACTAAGAGAGGTGCTGATCCGACTATGTGGGCTGAGGAGGCCTTGCTTGCCTTCAAAAAACTAAAGGAAGCTTTCGTTTCTGCTCCTGTACTGCAGCATCCAGATACTACTCTCCCATTTTTGGTAGAGGTGGATGCTTCTGAGATTGGGGCAGGAGCAATTCTGTCCCAGCGTCACCCAGTCACCAATAAGGTCCATCCTTGCGGTTACTTTTCCAAAAAATTCTCTCCTACTGAGATGAATTATGATATTGGTAATAGGGAGTTATTGGCCATAAAGTTGGCATTTGAAGAGTGGAGACACCTTCTGGAGGGGGCTAAACATGTGGTTACAGTGTTTACAGATCATAAGAATCTCCTATATATTGAGTCTGCTAAGCGCCTAAATCCTAGACAGGCCAGATGGGCTCTATTCTTTTCTCGTTTTAATTTTATCATAACTTATAGACCAGGGGACAAGAATGTCAAAGCAGATGCCCTGTCCAGGAGTTTTGACTCCAACCCACGGGAAGAGGGGAACCCTGGTCCTATTATCTCTAAAACTGTGATTATTGCAAGCCTGAGTCCAGATTTACATTCTTCCTTGTCCAAAGCCCAGGGTAATCCACCTCCTAATTTACCTCCAGGAAAATTATTTGTTCCTGAAAACCTTTGTGAGGCGGTTTTGTTGGAGACCCATGATTCTAGGGTGGCCGGGCACCCGGGTCGCAACAGGACCTGTTCTCTCCTATCCCGTACCCTCTGGTGGCCTACTTTGGAACAAGACGTTGGTAATTATGTTGACTCCTGTCCAGTCTGTCAACGTTCCAAACCATCCAGGTCTTTGCCCCAGGGTCTGCTACACTCACTTCCTATTCCTGAGAAGCCATGGACTCACATCTCCATGGATTTTATTGTAGATTTACCCCCTTCCAATGGGAATACGGTCATATGGGTGGTAGTAGACCAGTTTAGTAAAATGTCGCATTTTATTCCCCTTCCCGCCCTCCCATCTGGCAAGTCCCTTGCTGAACGGTTCTTGTCCGATATTTTTAGGCTCCATGGTGCCCCGCTGAATATTGTCTCTGATAGGGGGGGTTCAGTTTGTTTCCAGGTTTTGGCGGGCCTTCTGCTCTTTGATGGGTACAGATCTGTCCTTCTCCTCAGCCTATCATCCACAGACTAACGGGCAGACGGAAAGGACAAATCAGTCTCTGGAACAGTACCTCAGATGTTATGTTTCCAGTAACCAATCCCTTTGGGCAGATTTCCTTCCATGGGCTGAATTTGCATTCAATAATTCCACTCACTCATCCACTGGGGAATCCCCATTTTTTATTGTTTTTGGGTATCATCCCAGGGCATTCTCTTTTTCTACTGCATCTTCGGATGTGCCTGCAGTTAATTCTTTAGTCGGTCAGTTCTCCAACATTTGGCAAAAGGTTCAAAAATCATTATCCACCGCAATAGCTGCTCAAAAGAAAGCCTTTGATAAGCATCATAAAGCATCGCCTGAATATCAGGTTGGTGATAGAGTGTGGCTTTCCTCAAAAAATGTTCCCTTAAAAGTTCCATCCACTAAATTTGGTCCCAAATTTATTGGTCCTTTTTCAGTGTCCGAAGTTATAAACCCCAACACTGTCCGTTTAGAGCTTCCTCCCGAACTCAAAATTTCTAACTCTTTTCATGTTTCTTTGTTAAAACCAGCTAGAGTAGTTCGGCAGAGGACTCCTCCTCCTCCAATATCTGTGGAAGGTCAGTCCGAGTATGTAGTACAAAGGATAGTGGACTCTCGCTTCTCCAGGGGTAAACTTCAATATCTGGTGCATTGGAAAGGGTATGGCCTGGAGGAAAGGTCTTGGATTCCAGCACCTGATGTTCGGGCAGATCGTCTTGTACGACTGTTTCATACCAAGTTTCCTGATAAACCTAGGGGTCCGGTGGCCCCCTCTGGAGGGGGGGGTAATGTAAGGGTACCTGGTGGGCTAGGGGCCCGGCGGGGACGCCCGCCGCTGCCCGTGCGGGGACGCCCGCCCTCCGGTTCTCTTACGCGCGCACGCGCACGCGCACGTCCGTCACCTTTTTGACGTGTGCTCGCATCTGCGCATGCGCCTTCTCTCCTGTGCTGCGCGCGCATGCGCACTTTCCTTCTTCCGCGTTGCGCTGCGTATGACGTCATTTTGGCGCGAGATTTGAATATTTAAAGCTGTTCTTAGAGGGAAATCATTGCCCAACGTAGGTTTTCCTCCTGTGAGTTCCTGGGTGTGTTATTCCTGTTCTGCTGATCTGTTTTGACCCCTGCCTGTCCTTGACCTTCCTGTACTGCTGCCTGAACCGACCTTTGCCTGAATTTTGACTACCCTTCCGGATTCTGTTTGGTACTGCACTGCCTTATTGTTGTTGACCCCGGCCTGACCTCTGACTACCCTTTTGGACTCTGATTTGGTACTGTACTCTCTGCACGTTGTTGACCCCGGCCTGTCCTCTGACTGTGTCCTCTTGTGCCCATTCTCCCTGTAGCACGGTTCTGGTCCCCTTGCCTGCTCAGAACTCTTTCCTTGGGCTCCTCACTGTAAGACCTGGTGGCATCCGAGTAGCGAAGGGCTCCTCCTGACGTGAAAGGCGGCGGTTATAGGCAGAAGCATGAGCCGAGACCAGGCCCTTGGGAACTGTTCTGAGTTTTGAGGTACTGACCGTGACACAATCATTAGTACAAGGCACAGGGATGGCTGAGAGTCACCTGATGGCAGACTGACAGGTTTAGAAGGAGGAGCTAAAGACAAATTCACAAAAAAAGTGTAAAATTTAAACTGTTATGTGAAAGAAAAAAATCTAAGAAATTAAGATGGAGGTGTGTGGTAAATCCAGCAAATCAATATCCACTTTTATTTTGTCTTAGCTTTAACACTTTTGCCATACCCCTCCATTGTTATTTTGGTATTTTTGATTAAAATTATACTTCTGTAAAGACATATGTGTTTCATATAGAAGCCAAAGGGAGCACAATTCTGTGCAGTATTGGTATTTAAACAGTTATAGGGACTTGTTTCCAAGTAAATTTGATTTTGAGTTCATTTCAGGTCTCAATAAAATAATGTAACATTTGGGCAGAAATATAGAGGCTAAAAGGCCAGCGCTTGAGGTGAGTATGGCAAATATCTCCACACACACAGTGTTTTTGCCTTTGGTGCTCAGATAGGCCGGGATCATTGTGATCCAAACACTGCAGAAGAGCAGCATGCTGAAAGTGATGTACTTGGCCTCATTAAAACTGTCCGGTAAGCTCCGAGCTAAAAATGCTAAAACAAAACTAACAGCTGCCAGAAGCCCCATATACCCAATAACTGAGTAAAAGCCAATAGCTGAGCCCTCATTGCACTGAATGATGATGGTTCCAGGGGAAGTGTGAATGTCCAGTTCCTGAAAGGGAGGAGAAATGGCCAACCAAGTCATGCAGATGATTATTTGAATGGATGAGCAGAACAAGACTACAGAATTGGACAGTTTGACTCCCAGCCATTTTCTCCATGAGCTCCCTGGCTTGGTGGCTTTGAAAGCAACACAAACCATGATAGTCTTGGCCAGGAGAGAAGAGACAGCTATGGAGAAGGTGATTCCAAAAGTGATGATGCGCAGCATGCAGGTTATATCCACAGGGCGACCGAGGAACAGAAACACACTGAGGAAGCTCAGCTTGATGGAGACAAGGAGGAGGAAGCTCAGGCTCCGGTTGTTGGCTCTCACTATGGGGGAGTCCCTGGAAGCAAAAATAACTCCCAATATTCCCAGAGTTATAAAGCAAAATAGAACAGAGATGGACAAAAAAAACAGAAATCCCATCATTAGTGTAGGAGAGAAATTGCTCAGTTCTTGCAATACACTGATTCCTCTTCTCATTGGGCCATTCCATGTCTGGGCATCTTATGCAGTTCTCACTGTCTGTAACAATAACAAAACAAATGCAAACTAAAATATATTTGGTTATCGGTGATAAACGATGAAAAGAATAAAATTAAGTGTACTAATGCTAGCACTGCGCTACGAATACTGTAATTTACAATTAGATTAATTTGGTAGTTAAAGGGACACTAAACCCAACCGTAAAGCTGCACCACTGCGCCCCCTAGTTCTCTATAGAAGTTGATGAAAAACATAATTACACCTGGAAACCAATTCCCCAATGAGAATTCTACTGACTGAAAACTTCATTAAAGATGCAAGAGAAGTGACCAATGAGAATGCTGATTCCCAGCACTGTGTCAGGCCCCTTGCTGGTACCTTACATATAGAGATAATGATGGCATTTTCCCGTCATTATATGGCACAGGAATCAGACATGGGGATAAAGGGACAGACTTGTTCAGTGCTGGGAAACTGTGCTTATTGCTCCCAACTCCAATTGCAGGAACAGAGAACAGGGAGCCGGATTTACCAAAAAACCTTAAAAGTTTTATTGGGCAATATTGCTTTAAGAATACAACCCTGATGTTGCTGGACTACAGCTCCCAGCATGCCTCACCCTTCATTATATGTTACATTATTCTGGGATTTGTAGTCCGGCAACAGCTGAGTAAAGTTTGGTTGAGCCGCGCTGTGCAGCAGGGTTTAGTGCCCCTTTAAAGGAGAACAAAAGTCTTAAATAGAAAATCATTAGAAATGATGTATTTTATATACTGAACATAAACATTATGAACTTACTGCACAAGCCCAGGGAGTGAGAAGCGTAATTAAAATAATGATTTATGCTTTCAAAGTTCTGGGCTGCTGTTGGGAGGCGGAGCTTAGGGAACGTAGTAAATTCTCAAAACAACAGCACAAAGCCAGTGGCTGCATAAATATGCAAAAGAATCCTCCAATGAGAATCCCAGCTGATGTGAGTAAATCCGGCTCCCTGTTCTCTGTTCCTGCAATTGGAGTTGGGAGCAATAAGCACAGTTTCCCAGCACTGAACAAGTCTGTCCCTTTATCCCCATGTCTGATTCCTGTGCCATATAATGACGGGAAAATGCCATCATTATCTCTATATGTAATATAAGATCAAAATGGCTGATATAGTGCTGGGAATCTAATTAGCATTCTCATTGGTCAATGCTCTTGTGTATATATTTTTTTCTTCAACCTCCATAGAGAACTAGGTGGAACCTAAGAACTATCCCATTGGCACAGAGACACAGGTGCATATACAGTCACTGTGTTACATACAGAGAAACCTTTACAATGGGAAAGTTTATTCCCAGAGGGGCTGTTTGTAACAGCAAAGTGACTGGAACTTTTGTCACAGCTTCTGCCTCTGTTTCCAACCTTTGTAACTTATATTTGTTACACAGCTCAGTATTTGGGATCATTACAATGTGGAAAGAGAAGCCACACTAAGGATTCAGCTAAAGTCTCGCCCCAAGCTAAAAGTGTCAGAGCAGGACTTTGGTTTTTAGGGAGCAGCCAGACAGGACTGTGATTGGTTGGCTAGTATGCATGTTTAATAGTGATCAGACCAAGCAGGCAGGGGAAAGAAAAATATTGTGAGTGGATCCCTAAGCTCAGGTCACTGACATCAGCCAAGAGCAGACTGAGCATGTGCAGTAGTTGGGCAAGGCAAAAGATGGGGAGCTACTGGGGGCATCTTCAGGGGCATGGATCTTTATTTCTATAGAGCTTTGGTGACTTTTGGCTTATACAAGGGCCCAAAACACATAGCTAAACATTTCTAGCCATATTCTTTTTTTAGGCTTTAGTTGTCCTTTAACAGCACAGGGTGCGGTGCCAATCACTAGTACAGCAAGCACAATGGCACATTCCCTCCAGGCCAAACCTCATGAAGCTGAGGTTGGACCTGCTGGGAAGGGAGGAAGTTATGGGGGAGCAAAGGGGGGGCCATAAGCAATGTTACTGTGATTATGTCAGTGAATTTGTCAGGGTCTAATTGTGTTGTTTATTTCAGGGGAAATCCAGGCATATCTTTGTCTCCAAGGTGGGGAATTTAGAGAAGGGGGGAAAATGCAACTCCTTCTATAGGAAACTTCAATATGGCCGTACCCCCCCCCGACAGAGCTGTGCAATGGGGCACCCTAAAATCAGTCACTTTGCATATGCAAATCAGCATGCCTGGGAAGGTATATAGTGTCTGTGCAATGGTTTCCCCTGTACTTAGCGTGGGGTTTTGCCTATAGACCTTCTGCCTTTTCCCCATGGTGAATGGACTGGGCACATGCTGGGGGTACTGTAGTAGGTCTAAGGGATGTTTTATAACTGTATGAACAAGTGTAGCCTTTGGGCAAAGGTGAATCCAATTACCCTTGCACCTTAGTGCATTTTTGCCTGTGGGTCAGGGATAAAGAGGCTCTCACAAGCCTTTGGGTGAATGTTAGGTTTATAACTTTTTGTGCCGTGTTTTGCGATAAAGGGGCTCTCCCTAACCTTAAAGGACAACTAAAGCCTAAAAAAGAATATGTCTAGAAATGTTTAGCTATGTGTTTTGGGCCCTTGTACCAACCCAAAGTCACCAAAGCTCTATAGAAATAAAGCCCCATGCCCCTGAAGATGCCCACAGTAGCTCTCCATCTTTTGCCCAACTACTGCACATGCTCAGTCTGCTCTTGGCTGATGTCAGTGACCTGAGCTTAGGGATCCACTCACAATATTTTTCTTTCCCCTGCCTGCTTGGTCTGGTCACTATTAAACATGCATACTAGCCAACCAATCACAGTCCTGTCTGGCTGCTCTCTTAAAAACTAAAGGCCTTTTGAGCTTGGGGTGAGACTTTAGCTGAATCCTTAGTGTGGCTTCTCTTTCCCCCTTGTAATGATCCCAAATACTGAGCTGTGTAACAAATATAAGTTACAGAGGTTGGAAACAGAGGCAGAAGCTGTGACAAAAGTTCCAGTCACTTTGCTGTTACAAACAGCCCCTCTGGGAATAAACTGCCCCATTGTAAAGGTTTCTCTGTATGTAACACAGTGACTGTATATGCCCCTGGGATTTGTAGTCCGGCAACAGCTGAGTAACGTTTGGTTGTGCAGCAGGGTTTAGTTCCCCTTTAAAATCTAAATTGTGCTACTGTAATTTAAGGGACAGATCTCTGAATGCTTCATATTCATATGACTGTCAGAAATCTCCATATGTGAATATATTTGCTATTGCATTGGAGGGGCATTGTTTATGCATACCATTGTCTGTTCTATTGCAGCACAGCTGCCCCTGCTGGTGGAAGGATGTATTGCAACATCTCATAAGTGCCTGTGTATGCTAGGTCTCTTATCTCTTTGAATTCTGTCATGGCCCTTTTGACTTTAGCTTGCTGCCTTTCTCATCTTTTTTTCTTTCTCCAGACAAAGTATTTCAAACATTTTCAACCAAGTCACCTGTGGCCCGAATGAACTTGGTCTTGATAGATCTGGAAAGCTAAGCAGGGCTGGCCCTGGTCAGTGCTTGGAAGGGAGACCACTGCGTATAGCAAGTCTCTTAACTTTTTGTATTTTGTCATGGCCCTTTTGGCTTTAGCTTGCCGTCTTTCTCATCTTTGACTGTGGGGATAGGATATAACAATTTTATTTTTTTAAAAATCATTGAAAATCAGTAAAATGTGAATTCAGCAGAAATAACACAATAGATCAGAAACCAGTTCAGGTGAATGGGAAGTAAAATGTTTTGTGTCACTTTAAACCAACGCTCAGCTTTGTTCCTATGAAAGTAACGGGAGATCCGTGTGAGACTCAATGGCAGATTTGTTTGGTTTGTTTTCCCACAATCCCCGAGTGCCGGGAATAACCAGAACATCCCATAGAGCTCGTGCCGTTCCCTCAGGGAACCAATCAGCCTGAGACCCAGCGGGACGGCATTTTCTAAACAAAAGTTTGCTGAGCAGTTATGTGAGTGATCCCTGTAATTATATAAGTTGGATATAGATCCCCCCGGGGGTCTCACCTACTGACAGCCGGATACTGAGGCGCTATTCATGTTATTCATGGGGCTGTTTGTTGTAATTAGCCCAAATCACTAAGGGCTCCTTGTAGTTACAGTACAGCAACAACTGAACTTCAGGAAAAGTCTGTTAACTCTTTGCATCAAATACACAAACAGCAGATTCATTAGATGGAGATTTATATTAACAGATTCAGCACTTTCTTCTTATTTTTCTTTTTAATGTCCTTATATGAGTTCTGTATTTTAAAGAAACATTTTGAGACAGTTTAATAAATAAATAGTTTAATAAATATATAAGTTAGTATTACAATTACAATATCACTGATTCTGATGTGGGGGGGTCAGTTTATTTGCAGTTAATATGACAGCCTCAGACTAAGTTCCCTGTTCCTATATTCTGATATTACAGAGCCCTAAGGCAGCCCAGCCAGTAGGGGGCATGCTGGGACGATTCCCTTTTCCTGATAACACCGATCCCTGGGCCCATATTGTGCACTGGGTCAGATTTCTCCTGTCTCCCCAGAAATATCTACCCCCCCAAATTCATAGTTTGCTGTGAATATCATATCTGTTACTGTAACCGCAGGGTTAGCTTTCAATTATTATTATTATTTAGTGCAAAACTGAAAGCCTTGAAGCCCAATCATTTAGAGAGTTATTGGTTCAAATTTCCCACTGACCATTCTATTGCAGCACAGCTGCCCCTGCCCTTTAGGGGGGGGTATTGCAATAACCCTCCAGCTGGGTAAATTAATGTATAAGTGGAGCTCAACCTCCTGGGTAGCATTTCAGTATACAGGGTAAAGGTCTGGACTTGTTGCAAATAGCTTCAACCAATGGGCAGTAAAGACCAAGTACATGGAGGGGCATTGTTCATGCATACCATTGTCCATTCTTTTGCTGCCCCCAGGCCCAGATTTGTGGTGAGGCCACAAAGGCCCGGGCCTAGGGCGGCACAAATTTAGGGGTGGCATGCAGCCCCACCAAAACAAAATGTTTACATTTTGCCCCCATACGGAGCAATGGGGACTTCTCCCCACTTCCTCCATATGGGAGTTAAAATGTTGCGCATGCACGCTTGCGTTGGCGTCGGTGCATGGGGTGGGCGGTCTCAGGGCATCTGGATTTGAAATCCGCCACTGGCTGATACTGGTGGAAGATGTATTGCAACATCTCTTTAATGTTTAAAGGGGCACTAAATTGTGCTGCACAGTGCGGCTCAACCAAACATTACTCAGCTGTTGCCGGACTACAAATCCCAGAATAATGTAACATATAATGAAAGGTGAGGCATGCTGGGAGCTGTAGTCCAGCAACATCAGAAATATTGCACAATAAAACGTTCCCAGCTCTCTAGGGCCCGCATTGGCAGCATTGAAATGCAAAAGAATCCCCCAATGAGAATCCCAGCTGATGTGAGTAAATCCGGCTCCCTGTTCTCTGTTCCTGCAATTGGAGTTGGGAGCAATAAGCACAGTTTCCCAGCACTGAACAAGTCTGTCCCTTTATCCCCATGTCTGATTCCTGTGCCATATAATGACGGGAAAATGCCATCATTATCTCTATATGTAAGGTACCAGCAAGGGGCCCGACACAGTGCTGGGAATCAGCATTCTCATTGGTCACTTCTCTTGCATCTATAATAAAGGTTTTGGGTCAGTATAATTCTCATTGGTGAATTGGTTTCCATGTGTAATTATGTTTTTAATCAACTTCTATAGAGAACTAGGGGGCAGAGTAGGACAGCTTTATGATTGGGTTTAGTGTCCCTTTAAACAAGAATATGGCTAGAAATGCTTAGCTGTGTGTTTGAGCCCCTGTACCAGCCCAACATCCCCAAAGCTCTATAGAAATAAAGCCCCATGCCCCTGAAGATGCCCACAGTAGCTCTCCATCTTTTGCCCAACTACTGCACATGCTCAGTCTGCTCTTGGCTGATGTCACTGAGCTTAGGGATCCACTCACAATATTCTTCTTTCCTATGCTTGCTCTAGTCACTGCCTGTTCCCTATTAAACATGCATACAGGCCAACCAATCACAGTCCTGTCTGACTCCTCCCTATAAAACTCAAGTCCTGCTCTGGCACTTTGAGCTTGGGGCGAGACTTTAGCTGAATCCTTATTGTGTGACTTTTCTTTCCCCCTTTTTAGAAAGGATGGAAACATTGACAGAACTTATAGAAACTGAATTCAGTGCGATTATTTGAAAGCATTACATTCTTAATTAGACATAAACATAGGTTGATTCTATCACTGTTATACCAAAGAGTGGAAATACCATATACCGGGAATAAAAATAACAAAAAACACAATTTATTGTGCTCAAAGCAAAGTCAATGGAGATTCCTGCACTGACTGGTTATTATATAGAAAACACAAGCTATGGCAAAAGTTTCAGTCACTTTGTTTATATAAAACAATCTATCCAGAAATATATTATACATATAAATTATATAAATATACATTTCATATGGTTTCCTGTATATAATATATCCATCTCCATATTAACCATTGACCTCCCCATGTCAACGTACAGAGAATCAGCTTTAGTCATGGAGATATAAACCAATAACTTCTCTCAAGAATGGCGCTGCTGAATAGCTACAGGTGTGCACTTTCAGAAAACATATAGTTTGTGGGGGTATTTCACAGGTAAGGGGGCATTTAGACTGAAAAACTGCCTGGTGTGCACTTAGAGTGCAGCCCCAGATGTAGCTTTTGCCCCAGTTGTAGGGTGTTTGGAGGCCGTGTCTTTAGGTGCACCCATGCATGTGGGGTATCATTTTGTGCAGGAGAATTTGCAGATTGATATGTAGTAGTTTCTTTTTGTTGTCATTGCAATCTTGGGGTGCTAACTTTGGATCTTTTTTTTCATTATTTTAGGCCAAACCACAAACTTGGAGAACTGTGTCCACAATTCTGCATATAGGAAAGCAAGAATGGTGCTGCTGAATAGCTACAGGTGTGCACTTTCAGAAAACATATAGTTTGTGGGGGTATTTCACAGGTAAGGGGGCATTTAGACTGAAAAACTGCCTGGTGTACACCAAACTTTCCAACTGAAATTGCTCTTATGTATTGCCCCTGTTTTGGGCTGTTTGGAGGCTGTGTCTTTAGGTGCAACCATGCATGTGGGGTATCGTTTTACTCCGGATAACTTGTTCTTTCATAACCAGCCTTCATTTGACATTTTTCATAGGTGTTTTATTCTCAAATTTACTTTGGACTTTGTGACTGTGATAGTGTTTCAGAATTTTTTTTTTTTTAAATTTGGTATCTGTTTTTACGGTATCAGTATGACAGGAGCTACATTTAGAGCAAAACCAACACCACATTTAGAAATCTAGAGGTGGGCAGATTCTAAAAATGTCTGACTTATGGGGGTATTCCATTTCTGTCATAAGATATGCCATGTTAAAATAGAGATGGCCTTTTCAATTTTGTTTCAACGTAAAATTGCACAAAATGCTGTTTTATTATTGGGGTGTCTTCTGGACAAGAAAAGTGGGTTACCCATACATATTTGGTATTGTTGGATTCAGCAGAATCGGGGCTTTTACAAACAGTAACATTTTTGTTAGTTAATGTAATCATTTTTGGGAAAAAACACAAAATAAAAATACTTTTTTCTTTATTTCACTTTTTTTAACATATTTCACTCAAAAAATGTGGTAAATCTCCAGAAAAAGTTCAAAATGTTGTTACAATGTTCAAGCCCCAATTGGTCCTGGAAAATTGATATATAACATGCTTTATTTCATGTAGGTTTTCTTTTCAAAAAACCGAAGCAAATGTAATGAGTGCAAAATGTCTAAAAATGGCATGGCAGTAGATGTTCACTTTTGGAACAAATCAGCTGGCAGTGAAAGGGTTAACCTGCTTAGAGCAGACCTGACACAGCATTTAGCAGCCAAAGCTGCGCATGTGCTGACGAGAACAAAACAAAAAAACTTTGAATTTGCAAACAAACCCCACACCATGTTGGCATGAAAATTAAGGGTCTACATCTCATCACCCTTTATATCAGATAAATGACTTCTAGTACCATCAATTGTGTCATGTCTCCAGCATAAGCTCCCACCATCTTGTTGTTTATTGTTGCTCATTAGCAGTGAACTCCCTCTGCTGGCTGTTTGCTGTATATGCAGTGAAACATTTTCTGTGGAGCCTCTGACCCTATGGAACCACCATACTCCTGACATGTGACCTATTACAGTGCATTGTGGGAGTTCAGACTCCATTTTGTAGCCCATGCTGTGGAAGAAGCACCCCATATCCACCTTCTCCCCCATGGTACCATCGCTGGTAAGTATATGGGCAGAAAACCTGCAATGAGCCACCATTACAGCTGCCAGCACCTCAGAGACCCTGTATATAATTACTGCCAGCATTTGTACCCATGTTGCAGTAGTTTCTGTGTTTTATTGCAACTCACTCATTGAATTTTGTTCTATTTGTTACAGTTTCACCTCTATTTCCACAATCACCCAGTAAAGTTGAACAGATTTCCCCCTGGGTCTCTTTATGGGAGTGTGGGAAGGTTTAGCTGTATGTCCGGCTACTCACTGCCCCAGGGGAACTCGTGGTGAGGGCAGAACATATTGTGTTTGATCATGGTCGGCTTCTTTAACCCTTTCACTGCCAGCAATGTGCGCCATACATTGTTTGGCAGATAAAGGTACTCTCTGCAGAAGCGGCATGTGATCATCGCAGGGCCGACCCCCAAGCAGCAGACGCGATCGCATTGCGTCTGCTGCTTCGTCTTCAATTCCTGTTTCCCCCCCAAGCGCCGGCCCCGGATGAAGACTGAAGCAGGTCGACCAGGACTGCGATCCCTGCTTCAGGACAGGTAAGGTGAGGTTTTTTTTGCACTTACACTCACACACACTTACAGACACTTTCATACATTTACACAAACTTAGAGCAGAAAATGTAGCAGTTTTTTTTCATTTTGCACACTTATATGCACTAATAAACACACTTACACACTGTCACACAACTTTTACACATGTACACACATGTATACACAAACACTTTTTAAAAAAATTTTTTTTACCACTTTGTTTTTAGTTTCTTTTACCTAAAAACTGTTTATTTTGACAGCGTGACTATTGGATCAGATATTCTGACCACTAATTACACTGTCATGTGACTTATTTTGTTGTTTCACTGATTTGCACAATTTCTGTGGTTTTATTGCATTTTTATCCCTGTATTAGTATTCCTGATCTGTTTTTAGCATAGCTTTGCCAGGTGTAAATTTGGTGAAGAAAAATAACTTTACCTATTTTGAATTCATCAGAATGTGTACTTTACAAAAATATATGGTTTTCTGGGGGTCCCTGTATAGTTAGGGGGGGTTATGGCACATAATATGCTGACAGGGGGCTCTGTGTGCAAAAGCTGAGTTGGCAGGCGAGAAATCCAAATGCTCATTTTGGGGTCAGTACATACCGCAAACTTTGGTATATCTATACATATTGGGCATCAAACTGTTTAGTAGACCTTAGGTGTTCCTATTTGGGGTGATTTGCCTCTGTATGCAAGAAATTGTGTGAGATAAATGTGGCAAATTGCATCATTTTTAGGCAATTTTCTGAAATATCCTAAAAATCAGCAAACAGGAAAGCTTTATGGCTTGGTACTTTGGAGTAGAAAGACATGGGTACCCATTATAGATTCAGGGGAATGTGTACTTTCCAAAAATATATGGATTTCTGGGGTGAGTGTACTTTTTTGTATCATAATCCCACATAAATGATGTAAATGTGTTGATTTTGCAGGAGCTGAAATGACAGTACATATGGGGGTATGTTCACATTGGGGCCCCTACATGCCACATACTTAGGTAAACCTATACATATTGGGTATCAAACTGTTCAGGGGACCCCTGGTGTTCAAATTTAGGGTGTTTTATCTTGGTACCTAATGCTATGTGGGAGATAAGATGTTGCAAATTTGAAGCTTTGAGGGGATTTTTGGAAATGTCATCAAAATTGCTACATTTAGTAAAGCTTTGCGGCTTGGTACTTTGGAGTAGCAAGACAAAAATAAATGACTTTCTGGGGTGAGTGTACTTTTTTGTAGCTTTATCCCTCATAAAATGATGTAAATGTGTTGAATTTGCAGGAGCTGAAATCACTGAAATGACGGATCATATTGAGGTATGTTCCCATTGGGGCCCCTACATGCCACATACTTAGCTAAACCTATACATATTGGGCATTAAACTATTCAGGGGACCCCTGGCGTTCATATTTAGGGGTTTTATCTGGTTACTTTATGACAGTGCTGTCCAACTTCTGTGGTACCGTGGGCCAGAATTTTTTCAGTCTACATGATGGAGGGCCAATAATGGAAGCCAGTTTGACCACTCCCCTCTTTTAAACCACACCCACTTGAAACCATACCGTGTTATCACATGACCATACCCATATTAATGGTGGTAGTACAGCAAAAACCTGCCATACTCTGCCATCCTTACCCTGCCTGTGTGTGCCATACTCTGCCTGCCTATGCTGACTGTGTGTGCCATACTCTGCCTGCCTATGATGCCTGTGTGTGCCATACTCTGCCTGCCCTATGCTGCCTGTGTGTGCCATACTCTGCCTGCCCTATGCTGCCTGTGTGTGCCATACTCTGTCTGCCCTATGCTGCCTGTGTGTGCCATACTCTGCCTGCCCTACCCTGACTGTGCGTGCCATACTCTGCCTGCCCTATGCTTCCTGTGTGTATGGCACACACAGGCAGAATAGGACAGGCAGATTATGGCACACACAGACAGCATACAGTGACACAATGCTGGCACTGCTCCTACCATCTGCACAATAACTATACATTAGTGTGCAGGGTTTATTTGTAGGTTTCTACTGCTCCTACAGTCTGTTTGAGGTGTGAACAGGGGAACAATGTGGGTGATTACAGCCTGAGACTGAGGTGTGAAGGTGGGGGGCAACACAGAGGGGGGTAATTTGGTAGTGTACTGCTGGGAGTTTTTGATTTATACAAGTGAGAAATCTCCATAAAACTATATATATTTGGTATTGGCACGTTCAGGAGACATGGGACTTTCCAAATAAGTTGTATTTTTGTGCATAAAATAATTTTTGTTTCTGGTATGTGTGGAATTATACCAAAATTCTGCCATATTTTGAAAGCTTAGGTTGTCCTGAAAAATATATATTGTTTTCCTGGGTAAACTAAAAGTCCCCCCGAGGAAAGGCCCCTAAAGTGATACAGTGCAAAATGTTCAAAAACTGTCTGGCAGTAGAAGTTCCGCTTTGTCCAAAATGGCTGGCAGTGAAAGGGTTAAAGGGAATGCCAGTCACACAGCCTAAAAATCTGTGACAGAATACAAGAAAGAAGCGGAGTTGCTTGTAGCATTTGTAGGGAGATAGAATAATATATTTTCTTTCTTTAATCACATGAGGCCCAGAGGGCACCTCCAATTTCAGTAGAAAAGATGAAAAAGATGTTTATTGCCAAATGTAACAAAACATTGATTTATATGAAAACAATTCCCATAACAGCAAATTACTAATTACCTGCCCCTACTGCCAGTGCAGGAGCACTAAGGGGAGCAAATTCATATCCCTTAGGGCTCATTCTCAAGCACTTGCAGTTGGACCATATCTGCCCTCTGTACGACAGCCCACATTAAATACCCAGGGGCAGGGAGAGAGTGGGAGCAACTTAGCCTTGTATTTATTCCCGGCCATAGAGGCGGCCATAAGGAAATAGCTCCATAGCTTGGTACAACCACTGGAGCTCCCTAACCCAGAGGGTGGGTGGGACAGGGGGACAGTATTTGTACCTTGTATGATAAACAAGCTTTTATGTATTACATTTTCCCAACAAATATTGTTTTGAGTTCATCTCTTGTTTGAATAAAATAATGTAACATTTGGGTAGGAATATACAGAAGAGAAGGCCACAGGATGAAGAGATGATGGCAAATATTTCCACTGCCACCATGTATTTGCCTTTGGTGCTCAGATAGGCCGGGATCATTGTGATCCAAACACTGCAGAAGAGCAGCATGCTGAAAGTGATGTACTTGGCCTCATTAAAACTGTCCGGTAAGCTCCGAGCCAAGAAAGCTACAATGAAGCTCACAGATGCCAACAGTCCCATGTAGGAGAGGACAATATAGAAGCCAATGGCTGAGCCCTCATTGCACTGAATGATGATTTTTCCAGGTTCAGAATGTGTGTTGTGCTCCACATAAGGGGGTGCAATGACCAACCAGATAACACTAATCAGAAACTGAATTAATGAGCAAATAAAAACAAGCCCATTTGCCAGTTTTACCCCAACCCATTTTCTCCAGGGACTCCCAGGCTTAGTGGCTTTGAATGCAATGGAAACCATGAGAGTCTTGGCCAGGACACAAGACACAGCTATGGAGAAGGTGATCCCAAAGGAGGTTTGCCGGAGCATGCAGGTTATATCCACAGGGCGACCGAGGAACAGAAACACAGAGAGGAAGCTCAGCTTGATGGAGACAAGGAGAATAAAGCTCAGAGTGTGATTATTGGCTCTCACTACTGGGGTGTCTCGGAATGAAATAAAGATTCCCAGTATAACTGCTGCTATTATAAAAAGGATTACAGATGAAATAATAAAGATTAGAGTTAGGGGATCACCAGCATAGGAAAGAAATTCAGTTTGTTTCTCAATACACAGGGTCTTCTCCTGATTTGGCCACTCAGTGTCTTCACATTTGAAACAATTTTCCATATCTGTAACAAAAGTAAAAGAATATTATTTCCATTATATATATATATATATATATATATATATATATATATATATATATATATATATATATATATATAATTTTGCACCTCCCCCATAAAAAAATTTGGATCCTTCAACCGCTGTTATTTATTATGAGCAGAACAGCGAGAGCAGGAAAGAGATGGAAAGTGACAGTAAGTGGTACAAGCAGAGCACAGGGTGGAGGTGGGAACTGGGTCAAAGATATTTGGGGAGGAAGGGCAGTGGGAGGGGAGGAAGGGCAGTGGGAGGGGAGGAAGGACAGTGGGAGGGGAGGAAGGGCAGTGGGAGGGGAGGAAGGGCAGTGGGAGGGGAGGAAGGGCAGTGGGAGGGGAGGAAGGGCAGTGGGAGGGGAGGAAGCACAATGGGAGGGGAGGAAGGGCAGTGGGAGGGGAGGAAGCACAATGGGAGGGGAGGAAGGGCAGTGGGAGGGGAGGAAGGGCAGTGGGAGGGGAGGAAGGGCAGTGGGAGGGGAGGAAGCACAATGGGAGGGGAGGAAGGGCAGTGGGAGGGGAGGAAGCACAATGGGAGGGGAGGAAGGGCAGTGGGAGGGGAGGAAGGGCAGTGGGAGGGGAGGAAGGGCAGTGGGAGGGGAAGAAGGGCAGTGGGAGGGGAGGAAGGGCAGTGGGAGGGGATGAAGGACAGTGGGAGGGGAGGAAGGGCAGTGGGAGGGGAGGAAGGGCAGTGGGAGGGGAAGAAGGGCAGTGGGAGGGGAGGAAGGGCAGTGGGAGGGGAGGAAGGACAGTGGGAGGGGAGGAAGGGCAGTGGGAGGGGAGGAAGCACAATGGGAGGGGAGGAAGGGCAGTGGGAGGGGAGGAAGCACAATGGGAGGGGAGGAAGGGCAGTGGGAGGGGAGGAAGGACAGTGGGAGGGGAGGAAGGGCAGTGGGAGGGGAGGAAGGGCAGTGGGAGGGGAAGAAGGGCAGTGGGAGGGGAGGAAGGGCAGTGGGAGGGGAGGAAGTGAAGTAGACACTGGGTTATATAATTACTTTGAGGGGAAATCTTTATATGTTTTTTCTATTTGTGTAACTGAGTTGGATAACTAGCTGCCAGATCTCTAGATTTATAGAAATGACACAAAAGAAACCAACTCAGTAAATCCCATGCCCCACAGGCCGGTGCCCCTCACAGAGAGCCACATGTCTGTTTAAAATGTTAAAATCACAAATATGTGTAAAACGTTATTATTCTGGTTAAGAATGGAACAATTAATACATTTGATAATCTTGAACAAAAGAAAAGTGCCCCAAAGCCCCCAACCTTCCCATTGCTTTCCCCAACCAGTTTGCCAGACTCAGTTATTGTTTATGGAACTAAAATACTGCTTCTACTTTACTCTCTTTAGTAACTTTTATTTTTTGTTACCAGTTTGCCTTCATTTTCCAGTCATTTTTGTTTCTTTAAATATGAATTCCCTAAAAGTCTAGAGCCCCTTTATTTGTAATCCCTCTCTCTCTAGTTCTAATTACCCCCCCACACTTTGGAAGAAGCTTCCTCAGATCAGTTCAAGTTTTTTTATTGTCATATACAAATAGCAATGAAGAATCATTACTGTAATGAAATTTTTTTGACCCGTGTTCCTCCCAACTTTACAATAAAAAAATGCAATTAAATATTTGAAATTGTGCAGTGAGGATTTAAAGTGGTTTTGCTATAAAACCTATGAGAGTGTGTAACTGAATATGCAACAGATGGAAAGTGCTAAATCTCCTACTCATTATTATTATTGTTATTATTATTATCATTATTATTATCATTATTATTATTATTATCATTATTATTATTATTATTATTATGACTCAGTACCTGTTCCATTAGAGATCTCCCCATGGGAGCAGGGCACACAGGCATAGCAGCAGGGCACCGCTGATTTCCCTGGTATTTTTCTGGAGCCAGGAGGGCAGTTTGCAGAACACTGGGATTTCACAGTCTGTAAAGAAGAATTGAAAATGCACTAGTGCTATTACTTATAGCAACCAATCAGAGCTTTTATTTCTAATTTGCATGTGGATTTTTGAAAAAAAATCATTCAAATTTCCCTGAATAGTAATATAATAAGAATAATAAGAATAAGTTAAAAAATAAGAATAATAAGAATAAAATAAAAAAATAATAGTAATATCCAGACTAGAATAAGTAACTGGTAAAATGGTAGAAGTCACAAAAGAATTTAAATAAAATCTCGGCATCCGTCATGAAAAGAACTAGGAAAATGCAGCCGTGCAGTTATCATTAGCAACTAACCAATAATATGTTTTAGTCAGAATACCAAGTTACAAACCAAAAGTGATTGGCTGCAATAAGTAACTGCCCCGGTGCAATTTAGCAAATATACCAAATAGGAACGTGGATCAGTTTCTGGGCAACCGAGGCCTCACAACTCATTGCAAAGAGCAGCATTGGCTGATATAATAGAAGTGTGTATGTGTATGTATATAAGGACTGGGTCAGGGCTGTGTAGTTTATGTGAGACCCTGAAGTTGGATGAGGTTGGGGCATTTAGGGGGCAATTACTTCAATATAAGTAGAGAGGTGTTACCCTTAATATACTGTAGGTATGTGCTAATATGTTTAATATTCTGCATTCAAACCTCACTGCCTGTATAATGTCTTTATGTTCAGAATTGTCATTTTATTCCATTAAATAGAAATATTAGAATGGTGAGGGGCGAGTGGGAATAGAAAGAAATGGAAATTCTCATTCCTACCTGATTCTTCTTCCAGATTATTTCTTGGATGTTAATTTGAATTTTGGGTTGGGATTCTGACAACACAATTTTTCCAACAAAGATTCTACAAAAACCCAAATCATGGAAATAAAAGTAGTTCATGATCCAATATTCCCTGAGAATGTCTCTGAACTCCTTATAATGAGTTTCTGTTCCCCAGGGGTCACTGAAGTGCAGATTTCTCATATAGCGGTGTAACTGCATAATGGATAAAATATAAAGGGGATGTAAACCTGTTACACTAGTGTTTGTACACTGTCAGTTAGCAACAAAAACCTTCTCTCTAATATTCTGTGTTATACTATTATGTTCTGCCAGTAGGTGTCAGTATACACACTGTTTTGTGTTTATAAAGCTTTTATGAACCTGTGCATTCTGGGAAGAGTCTCCAGGATGTGATGTTATGTTCCTGTTTCCTTCTTGTTGTAAGGTGAATAAAGTATCAGCCATGCTTGCAGCATCATCCTGATTGGTAAGACTCCTGACTGTCACTGCTACTCCAGATTACCCAGATACTCTGCTAACAGGTTATGGGCCCAGATACAGCTCCCAGATACAGCTGGCAGATAAAGCTCACAGATAAGCTGCCACATACAGGCTGCAGATAGAGCTAGCAGATACTGCTCCAGCTATATACCTGAATAGTGCTGCAGTTATAAGCACAGCTCAGGCACCCAGCAGGGACAGTAAGAGAAAAGTCAGAAAACAGGAGTAATGGCTGCTAACAGCACAAAGGTCCCAGTAGCCAATCTGACTAACCAGAACTACCAGTCTTGGATGTTTAAAATAAAGATGCTGCTAATCAGAGAAGGTACATGGAAGTGCATACAGGAGGCCAGACCAAATCCACCCACAGATGAATGGCCAGAGAAAGATCAAAAAGCACAGAGCACTGTTTCTCTCAGCATTGATGATGATCAGATTGTGCATATTTGCAAATGTGAAACTGCAAAACAAATGTGGGAGGAGCTACAAAAAGTACATGAGAGGGCAAATCTCAGCAACAAACTGTACCTAATTAGAAAGCTGTACCAGACTAAGCTGATGAAAGGCCGGCATATGCAGGACTATATAAGAAGCACCTTAGGAATGGTGGAACGCCTGCGAGGTGTAGGAGAAGAAATAAAAGACTTTCATGTTGCAGCGCTGCTGCTCAGCCGCCTTCCAGAGAGTTATGAAACACTTGTCACAGCGCTAGATGCACGGCCAGACGATGAGCTTACACTAGGGTATGTTACAGGCAAGCTTGTGGATGAGTACATGCGTAAAACAGAAAGTACAAATGACAAATCTGCTACAGAAACAGAGACTGCGCTAAAAATTAAAGATCAAACTAAAAACCCTAATGCACTGCGTGAAACACGTGAATGTTATGTTTTCAAAAAGTCAGGCCATTTAAAGGCAAACGTCTGAGTCTGGAAAAGTAGAATGAATCAGCTGAAGAGGCAAGCTAACCAACACAAGGCCAAAAGTGTTACAGGAGAAATGGAAGACACAAATGCAGAGTGTGCCCTTCACTCCAAAGAGGATGGAGCATCAATTCACAACTGGTGTATTGACTCAGGAGCTACAAGTCATATGACCAATGATAAGAAATTCTTCACTCAGCTTGATCAAAGTAAAGCAGAAAGAATTGCTACAGCTAATGGGCAATATATGGTCTCTGAGGGAGTGGGGGACGGTTTTCTTCACTGCCCTGTCTCCAAAACAGTCACCAGAAAGATACCTGTCAAGAATGTCCTATATGTCCCAGCTCTTGAAAGTAATTTGTTATCTGTAAAAAAACCAACTACGCAAGGGAATACAGTTACATTTAAAGGTAATAACTGCATTATCACAAAGGGGAGTTGCATACTCGCCAAAGGAAAAATCAGAGATGAACTTTATCAGCTGGACTGTAAGGAAATGGTTAAGGCTGCCAAAGAGGAAAGACATGTGAACTGTATTCATACATGGCACTAGTTCTAGACTAGTTCCAGATCAGCATGCCAGTGGCATAAAAATTGATGCAAGTAGTAAGCAAATGAAATGTCCTAGCTGCATTAAGGGGGAAATGACAAAGAAACCTTTTCCAAAAGCCAGCAACAGCCGAGCTCAACAACCCCTGGACCTAATTCACACAGATCAATGTGGTCCAATGAAAACTCAGACTCCAGGAAAGAAGAAATATTTTCTTACATTTATTGATGATTTCTCAAGGTACACAGTAGTCTGCCTGCTGCACAGCAAGGATGAAGTTCCAGAGAAGCTTGAAGAGTATCTTGCTCAAGTAAGCAATACATTTAGCAAAATGCCAAAAATACTGTGTGCAGACAACGCGACTGAGTACACAAGTGGCAAAACACAAGCCATACAACCCAGAGCAAAATGGTGTTGCAGAGAGAATGAACCGCACATTGTGTGAAAGTGGAAGAAGCACGCTCTTTGATGCAGATATGGCAACCATGTATTGGGGAGAAGCAATTGTGACAGCCTGCTATCTTCAAAACTGCTTACCCGGAAAAGGGAGAAGACTCCATTTGAGCTATGGAATGAAAAGAAACCAGACTTGAGGCACATTCAGATCTTTGGAAGCAAAGCCTATGTACATGTTCCCAAAGAAAAGTGTACAAAGTGGGAAGCTTGTGCTGAGGGAGGGACATTTGTTGGATATAGTGAATCTTAAAAGGGGTACAGAATCCTGCACCCAAGCACCAACAAAGTAACAATCAGCAGAAGTGTGATTATTGATGAAAACTCTGTATGTCTAAAGTTTCATGATGTAATAACAACTGCCCAATCTACAGAAGAACCTCAACCAATACTACAGAGCACAGAAACTGAAGTCAGTGTAAGTGATACAGAAACTAAACAGGCAGAAAATGAAACCTCTACAAGTTCAGTCAGAAAGTCCTCAAGAAGTAATAAGGGCATCCCAGCTAAACGCTTGTCCTATATGGTTCGCACAGCACCACAGCCTGAACCAGCATCATGGGAGGAAATGCAATAGTTGCGTATCCCTGAGAAGCAAATGTGGATAAAAGCAGCCAATGAAGAAATGGCATCTTTCAACCAGCTCCAAACTTGGAAACTTACTGAGTTACCTCAAGGTAAATGTGCAATTGGATGTAAATGGGTTTGTAAGGCTAAATGTGATTCCGAAAGTAACATCCATAGATACAAGGCAAGATTGGTTGCAAAGGAACTATATGGAGAAGATTATGATGCTACTTCTGAGAAATATGATTGTGAGACATCATGACATCAAAACAGCCTTTCTTAATGGTGACGTAGTAGAGGAACTGTACATGACACAACCAGAAGGTTATGTGAAAGATGGAGAAGAACATCTTGTTTGTAAATTGAGTAAATCACAATATGGGCTGAAGCAATCAGTGAGGGCATGGAATGCAAAAATGAATAAAGTCTTGTTAGAGGAAGGCTTCACAAGAAGTAAAGCTGATCCATGCCTATACTGCAAACACACGGGTGAGGAGTGGATGTATTTACTACTCTATGTTGATGATTTGATAATTGTTCACAAAGAGTATACGGAAATTGCAAAGCTAAATTCAACTCTCAACCAGCACTTTGAAACCAAAGACCTAGGAGATGTGACCTACTACCTAGGAATACAGATACAAAGAGAGGAAGATGGAAGCTTTCTACTAAATCAAAGTGCCAAAATTGGTGTTAACCCTAATCAGTTTGGCATGGCAGAATGCAAAGGTGTGAGCACCCCAATGGACACAGCCTACTTAAAGTTGGAAGGAGAAGATCTTCTGCCAAATAATGAAAAATACAGACAAGCAGTGCCACCACTACATGTCCAGATATAGGTGCTGCTATGTTATTTCTTTGCAGATGTGTAAGTAAACCTCATCAAAGAGATTGGAAAGCAATTAAGAGAGTCATGCAATACCTCAAACAAACTAAAGACTTGAGTTTAAAGATATCAACAAGTGGTGTCCTAGAACTCACAGGATATGAGGACTCAGACTGGGCAGGTGACCCCAGTACTCGTAAATCTACAAGTGGCTACTTGTTCAAGTTGGATAACAGCCCAATATCCTGGTCTAGCAAAAAGAAAATCTCTGTGGCATTGTCTTCTACAGAAGCAGAATACATTTCAGCAGCTCATGCTAGTCAAGAAGTCATTTGGTTGCGTCAACTATTAGAAGATATTGGTGAGCCGATATCCCAGCCAACAGTTTTATATGAGGACAACCAAAGATGTATAAAGCTTGCAACCAGTGAAAAGATCAATGCCAGAACCAAGTGCATTGATGTTAAACATCACTACCTGCGTGATCTACTGGAACAAAATATCATTGAGCTTGTATACTGTGAGACTGACAATATGATAGCAGATGCTATGACAAAGCTTACACTAGTGTTTGTACACTGTTAGCAACAAAACCCTTCTCTCTAATATACTGTGTTAAACGGTTATGTTCTGCCAGTAGGTGTCAGTATACACACTGTTTTGTGTTTATAAAGCTTTTATGAACCTGTGCATTCTGGGAAGTGTCTTCCGGATGTGATGTTCAACTGACTGAAAACTTAATTAAAGATGCAAGAGAAGTGACCAATGAGAATGCTGATTCCCAGCACTGTGTCAGGCCCCTTGCTGGTACCTTACATATAGAGATAATGATGGCATTTTCCCGTCATTATATGGCACAGGAATCAGACATGGGGATAAAGGGACAGACTTGTTCAGTGCTGGGAAACTGTGCTTATTGCTCCCAACTCCAATTGCAGGAACAGAGAACAGGGAGCCGGATTTACTCACATCAGCTGGGATTCTCATTGGAGGATTCTTTTGCATTTCTGCCAATGCGGGCCCTAGAGAGCTGGGAAAGTTTTATTGGGCAATATTGCTTTAAGAATACAGCCCTGATGTTGCTGGACTACAGCTCCCAGCATGCCTCACCCTTCATTATATGTTACATTATTCTGGGATTTGTAGTCCAGCAACGTTTGGTTGAGCAGTGCAGTAGGGTTTACATCCCTTTTAATGAATGGGATGTGATAATAACATTTGGGGCCCATTTACTAAACAATTTTGAGATACATTTGTATTTTGTCTAAATTATAGAACATGTATGTTCGAAGTGTATACAAAAATTTTGTTAAAATTCCACGAGTTTTTTATGGTTTTCAGTAAATTTCCACCAAAAAAATTGTACATTGTGCAAAGAATATGAACATTTTGGAATTTGTTTGGTTACACTTTCATCAGGAATATCTTTTTGCCAGGTTTGATCCATCGAGGTTCAGTTCCCTTAGTTTCTGGGCAAAAGGGAATGTATCTAAGTGAGTTCATTAACATATGTGTGCTATTGGCTAGCAGGTATGGTGACCACTTCCTGCCTCACTTTGGTATAGTGCTGGTAAAGGATTGGCACCTTCCTGTTTGTTTCCACCTGAGGAACAGGGTGGTGGGTGCTGGGAGCCCAGGGCATGGGCCCAGTGAAGTCGGGGAACAGGGCCCCGTAAATGAGGCATTAGATTGTGGCAGATGTAGCCCCCTTTATAAGGCAGTTAGGGTTGAGCTGGAAAGAGCAGTTCTGAGCTCCTACATAGGACTTTTGGAGGTATCTCTCCCAGGCCACATTGCCTGCAGTGTAGGGATCCCAGTGAATAGGGAATCAGGATAGAGAATTCCCTGAGGGGATCCAATACGGGGTGTGGCAGAGGTGAAGTGAGATTCCTGCCAAGTCTGTACTCAGGGGAGTGTCAGTCTGTATTACACTCTGTATGTGGTGTTGCCTGTACCACTGGCCCCTGAGAGCTGTATTGTGATTAACCCTGTGGGGGTTCAATAAACACTTATTATTTTGTTATTTGCAAGAACCTCTAGTGCCCTCTGTTTTCATTTTTCTGCATAGCAGCAAGAGAGATGTAGTTGTACAACCCCCTCACCTTCCTCTTCCACTTAGTGAAGGCCCATTCTGGGTAAGAGAGTACAGTGTAACCCATGTTCTACTGGTACTAGTCTGGGAAGGCAGCTATTGAGCTGAAATAGAGGTTACACAAGTTTAAGGTGCCCCACAATGATGTTGCTGTGGAGCCTGTTACCTTCAACAGGTTGAGACATTGGGCAGAAGGTGTAAAGACAAACACTATATTTCTGACTGTGCAGCATCAAAGTGCCAGCCATCTAACCTGGAATTCCTATAAACCACCCCCTTTCCCCCCAATACCAGCAGCTCGGCTGGGAGGTGCAGCTCAGCAGTATAGCAACTTAAAGTATAGCAAATTTAAGTATACTTTAATGAGTTAGACAGAGTTAACTAGCATCTATTAATATCTTCCTGCATCTGCCTTTACCATCACCTAACTGCACCTCCAACCATACACCCCTAACCCAGGCTTTCTTTGTCTCACCAGGTATGTTTCCTGCCATCCACTTTTGCTGATTTTTGCACCCCTTTTGCACTGCTGTTCCATTTCAATGTATGTTTCCTATATCTGTTTTTACTGCTTGGCTTTGATCAGTGACATTCATTATCATACCCCCAGTGTAATCGCATTTCCTTGCTCTGTATAAGGGTAAATCATTATCTGATAACAGGCAATAGGTGTGAATTTGGGTGTGTTAGCTGTCTAGCCACTTGGGCCCTCCTCTCAGAACCATGTGACTCTCTTGAACTATTTCATTGGAATCACTCTGGGAGCAGCTTGGCAGTATAGCAACTTAAAGTATAGCAAATGTAAGTATACTTTAATGAGTTAGACAGAGTTAGTATAGCAAGTGTAAGTATACTGTAATGAGTTAGACAGAGTTAGTATAGCAAATGTAAGTATACTGTAATGAGTTAGACAGAGTTAGTATAGCAAGTGTAAGTATACTGTAATGAGTTAGACAGAGTTAGTATAGCAAGTGTAAGTCTACTTTAATGAGTTAGACAGAGTTAGTATAGCAAGTGTAAGTATACTGTAATGAGTTAGACAGAGTTAGTATAGCAAGTGTAAGTATACTGTAATGAGTTAGACAGAGTTAGTATAGCAAGTGTAAGTCTACTTTAATGAGTTAGACAGAGTTAGTATAGCAAATGTAAGTCTACTTTAATGAGTTAGACAGAGTTAGTATAGCAAATGTAAGTATACTGTAATGAGTTAGACAGAGTTAGTATAGCAAGTGTAAGTATACTTTAATGAGTTAGACAGAGTTAGTATAGCAAGTGTAAGTATACTTTAATGAGTTAGACAGAGTTAGTATAGCAAATGTAAGTATACTGTAATGAGTTAGACAGAGTTAGTATAGCAAGTGTAAGTATACTTTAATGAGTTAGACAGAGTTAGTATAGCAAGTGTAAGTATACTGTAATGAGTTAGACAGAGTTAGTATAGCAAGTGTAAGTATACTTTAATGAGTTAGACAGAGTTAGTATAGCAAATGTAAGTATACTGTAATGAGTTAGACAGAGTTAGTATAGCAAGTGTAAGTATACTGTAATGAGTTAGACAGAGTTAGTATAGCAAGTGTAAGTATACTTTAATGAGTTAGACAGAGTTAGTATAGCAAATGTAAGTATACTGTAATGAGTTAGACAGAGTATAGCAAGTGTAAGTATACTGTAATGAGTTAGACAGAGTTAGTATAGCAAGTGTAAGTATACTGTAATGAGTTAGACAGAGTTAGTATAGCAAGTGTAAGTCTACTGTAATGAGTTAGACAGAGTTAGTATAGCAAGTGTAAGTCTACTGTAATGAGTTAGACAGAGTTAGTATAGCAAGTGTAAGTATACTGTAATGAGTTAGACAGAGTTAGTATAGCAAGTGTAAGTATACTGTAATGAGTTAGACAGAGTTAGTATAGCAAGTGTAAGTATACTGTAATGAGTTAGACAGAGTTAGTATAGCAAGTGTAAGTCTACTGTAATGAGTTAGACAGAGTTAGTATAGCAAGTGTAAGTCTACTGTAATGAGTTAGACAGAGTATATCAAATGTAAGTATACTGTAATGAGTTAGACAGAGTTAGTATAGCAAGTGTAAGTATACTGTAATGAGTTAGACAGAGTATAGCAAGTGTAAGTATACTGTAATGAGTTAGACAGAGTTAGTATAGCAAGTGTAAGTCTACTGTAATGAGTTAGACAGAGTTAGTATAGCAAGTGTAAGTATACTGTAATGAGTTAGACAGAGTTAGTATAGCAAGTGTAAGTATACTGTAATGAGTTAGACAGAGTTAGTATAGCAAGTGTAAGTATACTGTAATGAGTTAGACAGAGTTAGTATAGCAAGTGTAAGTCTACTGTAATGAGTTAGACAGAGTTAGTATAGCAAGTGTAAGTCTACTGTAATGAGTTAGACAGAGTATATCAAATGTAAGTATACTGTAATGAGTTAGACAGAGTTAGTATAGCAAGTGTAAGTATACTGTAATGAGTTAGACAGAGTTAGTATAGCAAGTGTAAGTATACTGTAATGAGTTAGACAGAGTTAGTATAGCAAATGTAAGTATACTGTAATGAGTTAGACAGAGTTAGTATAGCAAGTGTAAGTATACTGTAATGAGTTAGACAGAGTTAGTATAGCAAATGTAAGTATACTGTAATGAGTTAGACAGAGTTAGTATAGCAAGTGTAAGTATACTGTAATGAGTTAGACAGAGTTAGTATAGCAAGTGTAAGTATACTGTAATGAGTTAGACAGAGTTAGTATAGCAAGTGTAAGTATACTGTAATGAGTTAGACAGAGTTAGTATAGCAAGTGTAAGTATACTGTAATGAGTTAGACAGAGTTAGTATAGCAAGTGTAAGTATACTGTAATGAGTTAGACAGAGTATAGCAAGTGTAAGTATACTGTAATGAGTTAGACAGAGTTAGTATAGCAAGTGTAAGTATACTGTAATGAGTTAGACAGAGTTAGTATAGCAAGTGTAAGTATACTGTAATGAGTTAGACAGAGTTAGTATAGCAAGTGTAAGTATACTGTAATGAGTTAGACAGAGTTAGTATAGCAAGTGTAAGTATACTGTAATGAGTTAGACAGAGTATAGCAAGTGTAAGTATACTGTAATGAGTTAGACAGAGTTAGTATAGCAAGTGTAAGTATACTGTAATGAGTTAGACAGAGTTAGTATAGCAAGTGTAAGTATACTGTAATGAGTTAGACAGAGTTAGTATAGCAAGTGTAAGTATACTGTAATGAGTTAGACAGAGTTAGTATAGCAAGTGTAAGTATACTGTAATGAGTTAGACAGAGTTAGTATAGCAAGTGTAAGTATACTGTAATGAGTTAGACAGAGTTAGTATAGCAAGTGTAAGTATACTGTAATGAGTTAGACAGAGTTAGACAGAGTTGGAACAGCAGGGAACATATTCCATCTGGGACTTCGCCTGAAAATGACAAAACTCACTTTATTCCTGTTGACTGTATGCATGTTGCTCCCTAAGGTAGTCTCTTCCATTAACCCCCCTGTTGCCTGTCCATACTCCATCCACATATCCCCCTCCCTGCTACATCTACATACTCCGGCTCCTCCTCCCTGCTCCCATCTACATACTCCGGCTCCTCCTCCCTGCTCCCATCTACATACTCCGGCTCCTCCTCCCTGCTCCCATCTACATACTCCGGCTCCTCCTCCCTGCTACATCTACATACTCCGGCTCCTCCTCCCTGCTCCCATCTACATACTCCGGCTCCTCCTCCCTGCTCCCATCTACATACTCCGGCTCCTCCTCCCTGCTCCCATCTACATACTCCGGCTCCTCCTCCCTGCTCCCATCTACATACTCCGGCTCCTCCTCCCTGCTCCCATCTACATACTCCGGCTCCTCCTCCCTGCTCCCATCTACATACTCCAGCTCCTCCTCCCTGCTCTCATCTACATACTCTGGCTCCTCCTCCCTGCTCCCATCTACATACTCCGGCTCCTCCTCCCTGCTCCCATCTACATACTCCAGCTCCTCCTCCCTGCTCTCATCTACATACTCTGGCTCCTCCTCCCTGCTCCCATCTACATACTCCGGCTCCTCCTCCCTGCTCCCATCTACATACTCCAGCTCCTCCTCCCTGCTCTCATCTACATACTCTGGCTCCTCCTCCCTGCTCCCATCTACATACTCCGGCTCCTCCTCCCTGCTCCCATCTACATACTCCAGCTCCTCCTCCCTGCTCTCATCTACATACTCTGGCTCCTCCTCCCTGCTCCCATCTACATACTCCAGCTCCTCCTCCCTGCTCTCATCTACATACTCTGGCTCCTCCTCCCTGCTCCCATCTACATACTCCAGCTCCTCCTCCCTGCTCTCATCTACATACTCTGGCTCCTCCTCCCTGCTCCCATCTACATACTCCGGCTCCTCCTCCCTGCTCCCATCTACATACTCCAGCTCCTCCTCCCTGCTCTCATCTACATACTCTGGCTCCTCCTCCCTGCTCCCATCTACATACTCTGGCTCCTCCTCCCTGCTCCCATCTACATACTCTGGCTCCTCCTCCCTGCTCCCATCTACATACTCCGGCTCCTTTACCCTCTATGACTACTTACACCTCTGTCCCCCTGTTACTGTCCGTATGCGGAGGCGCAATCATTTCAAATCCTCTGCTCACATCTTCTCACTCTTTTTCCTACTATTGCTGGCTGCAGGGGATGTCTCTCCTACTGTTACTGGCTGCAGGGGGTGTCTCTCCTACTGTTACTGGCTGCAGGGGGTGTCTCTCCTACTGTTATTGGCTGCAGGGGATGTCTCTCCTACTGTTACTGGCTGCAGGGGATGTCTCTCCTACTGTTACTGGCTGCAGGGGATGTCTCTCCTACTATTGCTGGCTGCAGGGGATGTCTCTCCTACTGTTACTGGCTGCAGGGGGTGTCTCTCCTACTGTTACTGGCTGCAGGGGGTGTCTCTCCAACTGTTGCTGGCTTCAGGGGATGTCTCTCCAACTGTTGCTGCTGGCTTCAGGGGATGTCTCTCCTACTGTTGTTGCTGGCTGCAGGGGATGTCTCTCCAACTGTTGCTGCTGGCTGCAGGGGATGTCTCTCCAACTGTTGCTGCTGGCTGCAGGGGATGTCTCTCCAACTGTTGCTGCTGGCTGCAGGGGATGTCTCTCCAACTGTTGCTGGCTGCAGGGGATGTCTCTCCTACTGTTGCTGGCTGCAGGGGGTGTCTCTCCTACTGTTGCTGGCTGCAGGGGGTGTCTCTCCTACTGTTGCTGGCTGCAGGGGATGTCTCTCCTACTATTGCTGGCTGCAGGGGGTGTCTCTCCTACTATTGCTGGCTGCAGGGGGTGTCTCTCCTACTGTTGCTGGCTGCAGGGGATGTCTCTCCTACTGTTGCTGGCTGCAGGGGATGTCTCTCCTACTGTTGCTGGCTGCAGGGGGTGTCTCTCCTACTGTTGCTGGCTGCAGGGGATGTCTCTCCTACTGTTGCTGGCTGCAGGGGATGTCTCTCCTACTGTTGCTGGCTGCAGGGGGTGTCTCTCCTACTGTTGCTGGCTGCAGGGGGTGTCTCTCCTACTGTTGCTGGCTGCAGGGGGTGTCTCTCCTACTGTTGCTGGCTGCAGGGGGTGTCTCTCCTACTGTTGCTGGCTGCAGGGGGTGTCTCTCCTACTGTTGCTGGCTGCAGGGGGTGTCTCTCCTACTGTTGCTGGCTGCAGGGGATGTCTCTCCTACTGTTGCTGGCTGCAGGGGATGTCTCTCCTACTATTGCTGGCTGCAGGGGATGTCTCTCCTACTGTTACTGGCTGCAGGGGATGTCTCTCCTACTGTTGCTGGCTGCAGGGGATGTCTCTCCTACTGTTGCTGGCTGCAGGGGGTGTCTCTCCTACTGTTGCTGGCTGCAGGGGATGTCTCTCCTACTGTTACTGGCTGCAGGGGATGTCTCGCCAAACCCTGGGCCCTGCCCCATACCTACTTATATCCGTCCTCGGCCTTCTGCCCCCCTGCCTAAAGCCTGTCGCTCCTCTGCTGTTTCTAACCTTATTCAGGTTCCCACCCTTCCCCCCTCCTGCCCCCCGTTTTCCTGTGCCCTTCTTAATGTCCGTTCCTTAACTAACAAAGCTACACTAATCCACGATCTGTTCTGCTCTAACTCATTCCATCCCCTCGCACTAACTGAAACCCGGCTGTTACAGAATGACACCGGCACTGAAGCTGCACTCTCTCATGGGGGTCTGTCTTTCTCACACACCCCCCGGGCCACTGGACGCTGTGGGGGAGTTGGAATTCTCCTCCCGTTGCCGGTTCGCACCTATTCCTATTCCCCCGGATTTTTTGTTTAATTCATTTGAGGTGCATGCCCTTCAGATCTCCCATCCTGTCTCTGTACGGGTGGCTGTCATTTACAGACCCCCGTCAGCCTCCTCCCCTGCTCCCTTCCTCTCTGATTTTGAAACCTGGCTCTCCTTTTTCCCTCTCTACTGACGGCCCTGCAATCAGCCTTGGGGACTTCAACTCCCACATTGATGATCCCTCACAACCCCGGCCCACATGTTTACTCCGCCTAACCTCCTCCTTTGAGCTCCAGCAGTGGGACAAATGCTCCTACTCATAAGGGGCCACTTTCTGGATTTAGTCTTTACCAAAAACCTGTCCCTTTCTGATTTTACCAGTGTCCCCTTTCCCTTCTCTGACCATCACCTCGTTACATTTTCTGTCTCTCACTCTCCTTCCCAACCTGCTCCTTCCCCCGCTGTACTAATTCAAAATACATGTGATGTAGATCTCCCGGCCTTAGCTCGCTCTTTCAGGTCCAGTCTCTCCTCCTTGAATGACATGTCTGACCCTGATACCCTGGTTAGCGAGTACAACAGCATTCTAGCCTTCACCATTGATTCATTTGCACCCCTTCAGCCTAAGCGCACTCGGGTGCTTTGCTGATTTCTTCCTGAACAAAGTGGAGTCCATCCGCAATCAAATTCCCCCCTCTAATAATTCTCTAATAATACTAACCGGCTCCTCCTTCCTCAGCCCCCTCTGCATGTCTTAGCTCATTTGGTCCCGTAACTGTCTCCGAAGTCTCCCGGCATCTTTTGTCGGCTCCGCTCACCACTTGCTCTCTAGACCCCATGCCTTCTTCTCTTCTCAAACACTGTGCTGCTGAAATTACTCCGGCTCTTACTCACATCTTCAACTCTTCTCTGACTTCTGGAAGTTTCGCCTCTTCTTTCAAAGAGGCCTGTGTCAAGCCCATACTTAAAAAGTCCACTCTGGACCTGTCCTGTCTCTTTAACTACTGCCCTGTCTCACTTTTACCGCTTGCCTCCAAAATCTTAGAGCGCATTGTCTTCTCCCGTATAACTAACTTTCTTAATGCACATAATTTACTGGACCCTCTGCAATCTGGCTTTCGGCCTGCGCCCCCTACTGAGACAGCGCTGTGCAGAGTTACGAATGATCTTCAGGTGCCAAAGCCAGTGGTCACTTTTCCGTACTAATCCTCCTAGATCTATCGGCTGCGTTTGATACAGTCAGCCCCTCCCTCCTGATGCAAATTCTGCATTCGATTGGTCTCCATAGTCAGGCTGCATCCTGGGTCTCTTCTTACCTCTCTAACCGTTCATTCACTGTCTCCTACGCTAACAACACCTCATCTCCAGTTCCTCTTAATTTGGGGGTACCCCAAGGCTCTGTACTTAATGTGGGGGTACCCCAAGGCTCTGTACTTAATGTGGGGGTACCCCAAGGCTCTGTACTTAATGTGGGGGTACCCCAAGGCTCTGTACTTGGGCCATTGTTGTTCTCCCTTTACACGCTGTCTTTGGGAGATCTTATCCATTCATTTGGCTTTAAATCCCATCTGTATGCTGATGATACCCAAATTTACTTTTTGACCCCTTCGTTAACAGTTGAAACTGAGACTCAAATCTCTAACTGCCTCCTGGCTATCTCTAACTGGATGAACCAACGCCACCTCAAACTGAAAACAACAAAAACTGAACTAATGATCTTTCAACCTAAGCCTGGTCCTACCCCCCTTTTCTATCTCTATTGAAGGCACCTTCATCAACCCTGTCAATTCCATGCATTGTTTGGGGGGGATCTTTGACTCCAGTCTCTCCTTCTCTGACCATATTAACACCACTGTCAAAACCTGTCACGTTTTCTTACGCAATATTGCCAAAATCCGTCCCTTTCTCTCTACTGCAACAGCTAGGCTGCTCATGCACCTGCTCATCCTATCCCGACTTGACTACTGTAACCTGCTACTAACCGGCCTCCCTAACTCCCATCTTTTCCCCCTACAGTCTATATTAAACACTGCTGCCAGAATTCTCCTCCTCTCATCCAGGAGAGTTCAGACCCTTCCCCTGCTAAAGGCCTTATCGTGGCTTCCTATTAAACAAAGAATATTTCACTTCACAAACTCCTTCTCTTAACCTTCAAAGCCCTCCATTCCTCTGCCCCTCACTACATCTCTTCCCTTGTGTCTCTGTACATTCCTGACCGACTCCTCTGCTCCTCGCTCCATCCCTTCCCTTGTGTCTCCGTACATTCCTGGCCGACTCCTCTGCTCCTCACTACATCTCCTCCCTTGTGTCTCTGTACGTTCCTGGCCGACTCCTCTGCTCCTCACTACATCTCCTCCCTTGTGTCTCTGTACGTTCCTGGCCGACTCCTCTGCTCCTCACTACATCTCCTCCCTTGTGTCTCTGTACGTTCCTTGCCGACTCCTCTGCTCCTCACTACATCTCCTCCCTTGTGTCTCCGTACGTTCTTGGCCGACTCCTCTGCCCCTCACTACATCTCCTCCCTTGTGTCTCTGTACGTTCCTGGCTGACTCCTCTGCTCCTCACTACATCTCCTCCCTTGTGTCTCTGTACGTTCCTGACCGACTCCTCTGCTCCTCACTACAACCCTTCCCTTGTGTCTCCGTACGTTCCCGGCCGACTCCTCTGCTCCTCACTACATCCCTTCCCTTGTGTCTCTGTACGTTCCTGGCCGACTCCTCTGCTCCTCACTCCATCCCTTCCCTTGTGTCTCCGTACGTTCCTGGCCAACTCCTCTGCTCCTCACTCCATCCCTTCCCTTGTGTCTCCGTACGTTCCTGGCCGACTCCTCTGCTCCTCACTCCATCCCTTCCCTTGTGTCTCCGTACGTTCCTGGCCAACTCCTCTGCTCCTCACTCCATCCCTTCCCTTGTGTCTCCGTACGTTCCTGCCTGACTCCTTCATTCCTCGCAAAGCAATTGCTTGGGTGTGCCCCCCACTACTACTGCTGTTTCCCACCTTAACCCTTTCTGCCTTGCTGCCCCTTACATTTGGACTGCCCCCCCTGATTTCCTCCGGAGAGAATCCTCCCCCAGTCTTTTTAAAACTAAACTAAAAGACTACCTTTTGGAGCAAAGGGAAAGAAGCACACCAGTTGTGTCGGCAATGCCTTTAAATCATTTATTTGCAGAAAATGATTTAAAGGCATTGCCGACACAACTGGTGTGCTTCTTTCCCTTTGCAAAGCTACATGGAGGAAAGGCTTGGGAGCAGCCGTGGAAGTTAAGCACCCTCTGTAAGTGGTGTGCTGAAGATTTTTCTTTATGTTGACTTACCTTTTGAAGCACTCGCCCAGCACCTGATCTGGAAATAGCACTTATATTGTAGTGTCACCCACTGTGACCTACAGCACTTAACATTTGACCATTTGTGTCTGTTAGTTACCCTCCCATATAGATTGTAAGCTCTACGGGGCAGGGACCTCCTTCATCTTGTGTTTCTGACTCTTATTGCAACTGTACCTTGTATTTATTTGTATTTATTGTTGTACTTTGTATTTATCCATTATCTTTAACACCCTGTTTGTATTAATGTATTCTACTGTACAGCGCTGCGTACATAAGTAGCGCTTTATAAATAAAGGTATACATACATACATACATACCATACCAGGTTAGGGTGTAACTAGTGAGGCTTTGGGGGACACAGTGTGATTAGTAAAGTAATAGTGACTTCCCCACATGTCAGTAGGTGGTAAATACACCCTGGGGGGAGGGTTAGAGAGCTGTATGGGCCGCAAATTGGGGCTAGGGACTGGCTGAATTCCATGTCTATACTGACTAATCCATACAAATAACTGTGAGTAAAATAGGTCTATACAGCACATACTCCAGTTCCTCTTAATTTGGGGGTACCCCAAGGCTCTGTACTTAATGTGGGGGTACCCCAAGGCTCTGTACTTAATGTGGGGGTACCCCAAGGCTCTGTACTTAATGTGGGGGTACCCCAAGGCTCTGTACTTGGGCCATTGTTGTTCTCCCTTTACACGCTGTCTTTGGGAGATCTTATCCATTCATTTGGCTTTAAATCCCATCTGTATGCTGATGATACCCAAATTTACTTTTTGACCCCTTCGTTAACAGTTGAAACTGAGACTCAAATCTCTAACTGCCTCCTGGCTATCTCTAACTGGATGAACCAACGCCACCTCAAACTGAAAACAACAAAAACTGAACTAATGATCTTTCAACCTAAGCCTGGTCCTACCCCCCTTTTCTATCTCTATTGAAGGCACCTTCATCAACCCTGTCAATTCCATGCATTGTTTGGGGGGGATCTTTGACTCCAGTCTCTCCTTCTCTGACCATATTAACACCACTGTCAAAACCTGTCACGTTTTCTTACGCAATATTGCCAAAATCCGTCCCTTTCTCTCTACTGCAACAGCTAGGCTGCTCATGCACCTGCTCATCCTATCCCGACTTGACTACTGTAACCTGCTACTAACCGGCCTCCCTAACTCCCATCTTTTCCCCCTACAGTCTATATTAAACACTGCTGCCAGAATTCTCCTCCTCTCATCCAGGAGAGTTCAGACCCTTCCCCTGCTAAAGGCCTTATCGTGGCTTCCTATTAAACAAAGAATATTTCACTTCACAAACTCCTTCTCTTAACCTTCAAAGCCCTCCATTCCTCTGCCCCTTACTACATCTCTTCCCTTGTGTCTCTGTACATTCCTGACCGACTCCTCTGCTCCTCGCTCCATCCCTTCCCTTGTGTCTCCGTACATTCCTGGCCGACTCCTCTGCTCCTCACTACATCTCCTCCCTTGTGTCTCTGTACGTTCCTGGCCGACTCCTCTGCTCCTCACTACATCTCCTCCCTTGTGTCTCTGTACGTTCCTGGCCGACTCCTCTGCTCCTCACTACATCTCCTCCCTTGTGTCTCTGTACGTTCCTTGCCGACTCCTCTGCTCCTCACTACATCTCCTCCCTTGTGTCTCCGTACGTTCTTGGCCGACTCCTCTGCCCCTCACTACATCTCCTCCCTTGTGTCTCTGTACGTTCCTGGCTGACTCCTCTGCTCCTCACTACATCTCCTCCCTTGTGTCTCTGTACGTTCCTGACCGACTCCTCTGCTCCTCACTACAACCCTTCCCTTGTGTCTCCGTACGTTCCCGGCCGACTCCTCTGCTCCTCACTACATCCCTTCCCTTGTGTCTCTGTACGTTCCTGGCCGACTCCTCTGCTCCTCACTCCATCCCTTCCCTTGTGTCTCCGTACGTTCCTGGCCAACTCCTCTGCTCCTCACTCCATCCCTTCCCTTGTGTCTCCGTACGTTCCTGGCCGACTCCTCTGCTCCTCACTCCATCCCTTCCCTTGTGTCTCCGTACGTTCCTGGCCAACTCCTCTGCTCCTCACTCCATCCCTTCCCTTGTGTCTCCGTACGTTCCTGCCTGACTCCTTCATTCCTCGCAAAGCAATTGCTTGGGTGTGCCCCCCACTACTACTGCTGTTTCCCACCTTAACCCTTTCTGCCTTGCTGCCCCTTACATTTGGACTGCCCCCCCTGATTTCCTCCGGAGAGAATCCTCCCCCAGTCTTTTTAAAACTAAACTAAAAGACTACCTTTTGGAGCAAAGGGAAAGAAGCACACCAGTTGTGTCGGCAATGCCTTTAAATCATTTATTTGCAGAAAATGATTTAAAGGCATTGCCGACACAACTGGTGTGCTTCTTTCCCTTTGCAAAGCTACATGGAGGAAAGGCTTGGGAGCAGCCGTGGAAGTTAAGCACCCTCTGTAAGTGGTGTGCTGAAGATTTTTCTTTATGTTGACTTACCTTTTGAAGCACTCGCCCAGCACCTGATCTGGAAATAGCACTTATATTGTAGTGTCACCCACTGTGACCTACAGCACTTAACATTTGACCATTTGTGTCTGTTAGTTACCCTCCCATATAGATTGTAAGCTCTACGGGGCAGGGACCTCCTTCATCTTGTGTTTCTGACTCTTATTGCAACTGTACCTTGTATTTATTTGTATTTATTGTTGTACTTTGTATTTATCCATTATCTTTAACACCCTGTTTGTATTAATGTATTCTACTGTACAGCGCTGCGTACATAAGTAGCGCTTTATAAATAAAGGTATACATACATACATACATACCATACCAGGTTAGGGTGTAACTAGTGAGGCTTTGGGGGACACAGTGTGATTAGTAAAGTAATAGTGACTTCCCCACATGTCAGTAGGTGGTAAATACACCCTGGGGGGAGGGTTAGAGAGCTGTATGGGCCGCAAATTGGGGCTAGGGACTGGCTGAATTCCATGTCTATACTGACTAATCCATACAAATAACTGTGAGTAAAATAGGTCTATACAGCACATACACCCATGAGTCAGGGTACATGGTCAGTAACTGTCAAGAATACTCACCCAATGATCCTGAAATCTTAATGTACAAAGCCCACCAATCAGTGCTTCATTATAGTTACAGTGCAATTAACATATAATGGGGTTTATACTGTATAATAAAAATGTTTAAATATCTTACCTGCTCCCTATGTGTGTTTATTGGGACGTATTTATCCCTGTGTGTTACAGATACAGAGAGCTTAGTGTGCAGGGCATGTACCATTGTATATACTGATCTGTACACTTCCGCATTGTGCCTGAAATAAACTTCCAGTTCTTTTAAAGTTTTACTCTCAGTGCAGTTCATAAAATTAGTTTTATTAATATTCTCTTGAGCCCAGCATGAGGGATAATGTGACAGAAGCTCTTTAAGAAATGTGGGGTCTTCAGTAACTGATAAGACATAATCATGGAACTGCTCATCTAATAATTCATTTAGGTTATTTGGATAGATATACATTAAACTGCCATTATATAACAATAAACAAGTATATTTATTTAAACCCCATGACAATGTAATGACCAAAGTCTTTTCAGGAATCACTGACTCCAGATCGCATAGTGATTGTTGTACTGAATCAGATGGTGTCCCACACAGGACAATAACCTCAGCAGTTGATATTCGTATTCTTTCAAAATTTCTCTTATTTGTATCAGCATCTTCTGTAATAAAGATAATGATGTCAACACAGGCGCCATGTTTGCTGATCTCATTTTGAAGGTTCCGACTCTGCTTCTCTCCGCTGTCATTATCGGGGGCCACAATGATCACCCAGGTCCAACCCAACTGTTCCACCAGCTCTGCCACAGCAATGTGCTGAATATCATCACTCAGCCCTGTACTAAAATAGTATGGGAACATCTCTCTGTCACTCAGTGTAGGGTCTGTGGCGCCATAGCTGATCTGAAAGCAAAGCAATAACATATTTATATCAAGAAAAACCTTTATAAAATCTGCACAACATTAACCTTCAGCCTCTCATAAACCCGACTGCACAAGGGGATTTAGAGAACCCAGTGAGGGGCAACACTTTATTCTCTTTCCTCTTTAGTTTTATCCCAGAGACACTGACACCAGTCTCATAATAATGTATCTAAACACAACCCTTTAACTATCAGGGAATATTTCTCTAGCCAATGAGAAATGGGAAATTCCAGTGCTGCTTATAAACAGAGGGTTGTTAGATTATTGCTTATATCTGACTGAATTTCAGAATTATTTACTGAGACTTTTGTTCACTTTGTGTATCACAGTCCCCCCCACATATTCCTGATCCTGACCAACTGCAACATGACTGGAACCACAGGCAGAGTTTTTAAAATAAAAGTCAACGTTTCTGACTTACTGCTGAAAATTGTAATAAAAATGACTATCTTCCCCAGCCGAAGCATTATGGTTCCTTTCAGTTGTATCAGTAGATCTCACACAGCCCCTCACAGCCTAAAAAAGAAAAATGTAGAACTTTGGTTGTGAAGGTTCAGAGTGACATTAGCACATTAATAAACGTACCTGTGAGTATCCATATACACCCAGCAGCTGGGCTATAGGCAGGGATGTGAGTGAGGACTGATCTCCAATAAATCCAGCAATTTCCCCTTTGCCCCTACAGGAGTAATTAGGCACCACATTCCCAGGGCCAGATAATATCTGCAGGGCACTCCCTATAGCGAGACGGGGATCCCCACAGGAATCATATACACGGTATCCCAGGGTGATGTTGGGTAACAGATCCGGGTTCCTGTTAATCTCATCAATAGCAAAAAGGAAGGTACGGATTTGCTTATACAGGTCTATAGAAGGCCTGTGGGAAGATATTGTCTGTTATCCATCTAGAAATGTTTCATTTTCAGATGACAATTGTACCATATTGGAGAACAGTTTGCAGAAAAACTGTCACTATTTACATTAAATGAAAATCCCAATAGATCCAACATTTATTTCACTTAGATTTGCTCTTAGTACATAATGGTCAGGGCACCAAATAGCTTTTGTTTCATATTTATAATGTATTTCTGAGTTACCCCTGTTGCTTCTTCCCTCTGTCTTCCCTTGCTCTAATGTATTTTACTACATTCCCTCCCACCACTATATTGTATATCACAAAAAGACAGAGTACAATATAAAATAAAATTAGTGTATGTTCTAGACAAGAAAAACAAAAACATACTGTATCTTGTGTGGCAGAAACATGAAAACATTACAGTGTTATATTTTGCCTGCTATGTAGGATCCTTTATTGGAGGCCCCCAAAAATCTTTTCCTCAACCCCTTCATTTGATTCTGGGATAAAGGCAAAATCACTCACTCTGTGCAGAGGGGTAAGTATCTCACAGGCCCATTATAAACATATTTCATTTTATTTTTCACAGTGAACACTCCTCCAATGATGATATCTCCATCCTGAATGTATTTGTATTCATACTTGGGCTTGGTGATGTGACCGCGGCACGGTGAGTCTGACCCACTCAGCTCAGTACTGCAGGGAGTTACCCATACAGCTGCCAAGCAGAGTATCACCTTCAGCTGATCAGATAAGAGCTCTCTGGTAGGAATCCATGCAGAATGTATCATTTCCCTCTCCATTGTTTATGTAGCTGTATCCTCATATAATGTGTTCTCAAGCTAATGCTCTCTGACAGGGTGGCTGTATTTATATGTGCCCTTATACTCACTGCCCATTGGTAGAACTTTTGCAAATAAACACATTCTTATAAGACCCAGTGTCCCCTTGTGAGTGCTCCCTACAGGTAATGTCCATTATTGTCTCTGTGCAATGTTCTAAATCTAATATAAGTCTAAATCAATATAGAGTTGAATTAAGTTGCTTCTTTTAACTTCAATGCTCCAAAAAAATAAAAATGTAACTGGATTTTAATTAAACTGGTTGTAAGGTGTCTGCTGGTATCTTACCACCAACTGATGGCTTAAGCTGGCCATACATGTGGTGATCTGACGATGTTTCGTGCGACCATCGGTCAGATCCGCCACACACAATTCAGGGCTGAATCGGCAGGTAAGGAGAAACAATAGGATTTCTACCTCCTTCTGCCGATTCAGCGCTGAAGGGAGATTTTGGTCAGGCGCCTTCTATGGCGCCCGATCAAAATTTTCAAACTGGTCCGATCGGCGAGTTGGCCGATATCAGCAGCTTCATGCGATATCAGTCGACTCGCCGACATACCATACACGCACCGAATATCGTACGAAACGACGTTTCGTACGATATTATCGGTGCGTGTATGGCCACCTTTAGGGTCAATTCAATTCATTTGTCAGCCTGATCAGGTGACCTGTCCATGAGTGTAGCCGGCTTATGCCATTGGTTTGAGGAACTATAGATACTGTAGAATGAATATAGAATTTGTTGGAATCAGCTCCATAAACCAGAAAACATGATTAGACCCTCTGATCCGCCTCATTATAGGGCTTATTTAACAAATGTGCAATGAGCATTATATGGATGCAAATAGCTGTTTTCCTTATCAACAACCCATTGTTACACCACAATTCCAATGTCATTGTAGGTTCCCCACTAAGAGGAATCTGACACAACTCACAAGCAATGTGTAAATAGCAGTCTTTTTACTCAACTGTGCTCAAGTTGGTCCATGTTGATGCCAATAGTTTCCCATTTGATCAAAGCAACTTTGTTGGGTCCATGGATACGAGCTGGGATGTGTGCCCTGAAATTATTGCTAGAACATGGCTGAAGGCCATTCTGGAATTATAATTGTGTCAGGCTAACAGGCTACATGGGTGATATCAAGCTTGGCCCTGGTCACTAAGGAACATGATTGGGCACAAGTATCTTGAGAAGAGAATAGTACACAATTGTACACAATATACATTTGATAGAAATGCCCCTTGTTTGTGTTAGACAGGTGCCACCTATGGCAAAGGCCAAATCTCAGTGTTCCTTTCTTGTTAGAGTAAAACACCCCTCACTAACAGTAAAATAGCAACATCTGACTTACAGGAATCCAGTGTTAACATGTGTTTTGCCAACCAATCAGTGATAACAGGTCTCGGGCACCTTGTGCATTAACATTCAGGGCTAAGCTGGTGGCTGCATTGATTCACCCCTAGAACTGCACTACTGATGCCAATGAATGGGGCAGTATAGCCCATTGTTCAACATAAGTGCAATATACGGGGCTTGGGCTGAGCTTACTTTTTGCCTGTAGTTTTATTCATGGAAAGATCAGCTTTTTTAGCTAAACATGGCAATCGGGGAAATTGAAGCAACTCCATGTTTCTTTATTGGAAGATGTGTAGTTAGATTATATATGCACAGATAATCCCCTGCACAATAATAATAATAACAAAAAACATAAATTATGTTACAGCTGGCAAATTGTATGTTCAGCACAAGCCCTGTTCATTGGCCTCAGTGATGTTGCCAAATAGAGAGATGGTGTTTCTCCTTCCAATATGTAGCAATGAGCAATTTTTTTGCCAGATTTTGCCACAAATAAAACCCCATAGACTCCAAAAAAAAAAAAAGTTGCACGCTTCAGAAATTTTAAAGATTTTGCTAATTGTTTGCCAAAGAAAAATGGAACAGATTCTCTCATTGCTACCAATATGTACTGTGGGAAGTAATTAGCTTCTTCCTAGAACTTGACTAGGAAATTAATTGGAAAAAAGAAACCAGAGGGCTCACCTGCCCAATAAAATGCAAAATGGCCAGAATGTATACCAAAAACAAAGCTGATGTATCATCTGCACCAAGTATGCTGGGATGCCAACAAGGCAGTGATCAGGCTTATACATATAGCCTCCTTAGCAAAAAAAGGAGTGTGACCAAACCACCATAAACAGGTCCCTAAGCCAGAACTTGGGGCCCATATTAACCTGCTTAGAGCAGACATAATGCAGCTTTTAGCAGCCAAAGCTGTGAATGTGCTGACAAGAATGAAGCAAAAATACTTTTACAATACTTTACATACTTTTACTTCACAAACAAACCCCACACCATGTTGGCATGAAAATTAAGAGTCTACGTCACATCTCCCTTTATATCAGATAAATGACTTCTAGTACCATCTATTGTGTCATGTCTCCAGCATAAGCTCCCATCATCTTGTTGTTTATTGTTGCTCATTAGCAGTGAACTCCCTCTGCTGGCTGTTTGCTGTAAATGCAGTGAAAAATTTTCTGTGGAGCCTCTGACCCTATGGAACCACCTTTCTCCTGACATGTGACCTATTACAGTGCATTGTGGGAGTTCAGACTCCATTTTGTAGCCCATGCTGTGGAAGAAGCACCCCATATCCACCTTCTCCCCCATGGTACCATCGCTGGTAAGTATATGGGCAGAAACCTGTACTAAATCACCTCTAGAGCTGCCAGCACCTCAGAGACCCTGTATATAATTACTGCCAGCATTTGTACCCATGTTGCAGTAGTTTCTGTGTTTTATTGCAACTCACTCATTGAATTTTGTTCTATTTGTTACAATTTCACCTCTATTTCCACAATCACCCAGTAAAGTTCTACAGATTTCACCCTTTTGGTCTGATTCACTAAAGTGCGATAAAAATTATCGCACTTTTTTTGCGGCAAAAAAGACGCGATAATTTGCGCGCGATTCACAATAGCATTATCGTGTGCGATAATTCACCATTTTCGCATGCGGTATGTCTCGCGCTAGTTTTACCGCATGCGTTAATTTCCACGCTGAAAAGAATACGATCGCATGATTCACTATAACTTTGGCGCGCTAAATATCGCATTCGGCTATGCGAAAATTAACACCTACTACAGGCAGGCGAAAAATTATAGAAAAGTACAGTAAATGAGTTTTTGGCAATAAAATATGGACTTACAGTGTTATTTATTCAGTCTGTATCTTTTTACTCAATTTTACTAAAGTCTTGGCATGTATGGAATTTCGCTACTAATATACAGTACTATAGCGGTGAGTATTTAGTCGGATAATATACAGTACTATAGCGGTGAATATGTTGTCGGCAAAATATACAGTACTATAGCGGTGAGTATTTTTTTCACGCAAAATACATTACTATGTATATTTTGGTGTTTTTTTTCCCGTAATCTCGCAAATTGCGGACATTTTGTGGTGATTTTGTAATCTCGTGACATGTGCGACTTGGGGCCATTTTGTGTCATTAAGGCTGGAGCCACCAAACTGAGAGGACATGCCTGGGGTTTCCGACTTGCTACCAGGGGAGAGGCGCTATATTATCAGCGTGCTCCTGCGTGCAGGATATGACCACCCACCGCCGGGGGACTTAGGGGTCCACGAGAGGAAGAGGGCAAAACTGGGTGAGCTAAGAGAAGGTTTGCTCGCCAGGTTTGCCCTTGATGTGGGCCCCCACCAGCTCCGGCGTCTGTGGTCCGACCCCAAAAAATGTTGTTGTGAGGGGCCCCGTTATTTATGATGGTGTATGAATGTATATATATATATATATATATATATATAATATATTACACAAAATAACATCTTGCAATACTATTTCACAGAACTTCAGCTGGCGCCTCCTCCCCAGGCCCAACCCCAGGCCCTCCAGGCTCTACCGGCCCCAGCGGCCCAACTTCCTGCGGCCCATCCACCGGCCCCCGTGGCCCCAGCAGCCCATCCACTGGCCCCCGCAGACCAGCTACCGGCCCCAGAATTGGCCCCAGAGGCACAAGAACTGGCCCCAGAGGCCCCAGGACCATTGGCTGAAGAGCGAGAAGAGGCCTCCGAGGCCAAATATGCCCCCGAGGCCCCAGGGTCCCCTGAGGCCCCAGACCGCCAGTTTCCCCTCAGTTTCCCCCAGGCCCCGGACTCCCCCCAGGCCAAGCGCTGGGTGCCAGGTTCTCCTGCGCTCGAGGGACCATCAGTGCAGGAGGACCTGGCCAACATGAAAGGTGAGCTGGCCCAGCTCCGGGGGGAGGTGGATCAACTCCAGAGGGACATGAGAGAACTCAAGGGCAGCAAGCCCTAAGTTTTTTTCCCCCCCTTTTTTATTTTATTATTTTAAGTAAAAGTTTTTAGTTTTATACTTTTGAACTGAGTAATGTCTAATTATTTATCCTTCCTTGATATGGTATTCTATACTTTCATGTAGTTTCCCCTACACCCTTACATTTATCAGTAACACATCAATATGCTATATGGGTTACATGTTTGCAAATATTCTGCCAACAATTTTGCCTTTAGCCCATTTTGCTGAATAGTAAAACTTGCGCTAATTAGTACGTAGCGTATTTTCTGGCGAGTGGGATAACTGCCAATCCAATGTTTTGTTGCCAGAATAATTGCAATATTATATTTGTCCCCGTTTAATAAAGTGCCCATAACATATTTGCCATTTATTCTGTGTCTAAAATCTCCCACTTAATTTAAGCCACTTTAGCAAACGGACCCCTAAGTATTTGGCTAAATATTCTTAAATGCCCCCCCATTTTATTATCTCTGGCACTTCTTTTTTTCTTACTTAGATTTTTATAATTTTGGGGGGGTTTTTTGCAAATAAACTTTTATACAGCACCTCTCTAGCACTCTGTGCTCTCCCAGGGCAAAATGTCGCCATTTTTATGCTGCCGATTGTTACAATTAGCGCATGCGATAAATAGCCTGCATGCGGAAAATACCGCGCACGCTATTTATCGCATTGAAATTAAAAGCGCAAGTATGCTTATAAATTTTATAGTGCACGCTAAAAATAGCGCACATTTTATCGCACTTTAGTGAATCAGGCCCTTTGTCTCTTTATGGGAGTGTGGGAAGGTTTAGCTGTATGTCCGGCTACTCACTGCCCCAGGGGAACTCGTGGTGAGGGCAGAACATATTGTGTTTGATCACAGTTGGCTTCCTTAAAATGTCTGAATACAGACATATCAGTGGGGGATTTCTTCATTTTTTAATTTTTAAAATATACTGCTTATATAAAAAAACCCTCCTCAGATTCAGACGTATAACCATTCTCATGATCAGTCCCATTCCTTACCATTACACACATCCGGTTCTTGCCAAGGAGCTTGCAATCAGCCTAATGAAGGATCGCTGGTGGCTGATCTGAGCCTGCTCGCTGGGCATCTGTATCCGTGTGGCCCAAACCAAATTTTGTTTTGCCTTTACTGTCCATTTAAAAATAAAATTTTTATACTCTAAGTTCTCTGGGTGAATGAAAAACTAAAAATTGAAGGGGAGTGGAAGGCAAATCACTCACTTTATGTAAACTCAATAGGGGCACTTACTGGTGTTATAAACAAAGTACATAAAAACAAAGTCCAAATGGTCCAAGTAATTTGATGCCTCCAATTAATATTGGGGTGCTGCCTCCTTATCTGCTGGTCCCAAACAGGCAGAAATGTACAAATAAGCATAAAAGAAGGGGCGCGCTCCCATTGGCTAAAACTACATCAGCACATTTATTTAAACAAAAGTATCGCAAATGCAGTTTTAGCAGGAAATAAAATCATTCATCAGAATCATTTTGTAGTATTTTCCGCCATCGCTTATCGTTGGGTATCCCAACATTCTCGGGGATTGTACAGAGCTGAACCAATCACTTACATTGGCAGACATTTGTAGCTCCTCCTCTAATCATCATGTCTCCATCTTAAATGTATTTACTTGTTCTTAGACTCATCCCATAGGTTCCCCATACAGCTAGAAACATAATATTAGCGGCTTGGGGTGAAAGCCATGTAGACTGTATCATATACCTCCCCTATGTTTATGTAGCTGCCTCCTTGTATAACGGGCTCTCTGATAAGCTGGGACGTTTCAGTTTCAGGCTTTGGAACCCCTTTCTAAGACCATTATTTTGATACTTTAAATCACAACAAAAATGAGATTTAGGCGCTTGAATTCATATCCTGAATTATCAATACCTATAATTTTAAACAAACAAAGACAAGAGCCCCTCTGCATTCCCCCATTACCAATATATATAGGGCATTAACCCATTGTGTGCATTAAGCTACCAAGCAATACCCTCCCCCCCCCTTAAACAAAACAGGGATAGTTTGCCCATATATTGCAATACATTCAAGCTGCCCAACTACATAAAGTCTTCCCCTCTGTTCAATCCTACACTCACTTTTATCTGTTAAGAATTCTACTGTTTCATTATAAATTTTTCATAAGGATTAATTCTAACAAACACCCAAATGGTTACCCTTTCTATTGGTGGAGATAATTTTCTAACCCAAAATGCCGGAAGCCGAGGCTACAACATGTGGTACGGGAGGCTCAAAATAATACAATAGATTCCATTAAAGGTAAGAACATCTGCTACACAAATATCTCCCATTAAAAGCATCCAAATGATTAGTTAATTCTCCTTATCTAACTTAGGGTTTCCTGTGAAAATAGGAGCTGGCTGTGATATTTACTGTCACCTAATGTGAGGGGGCAGTTTGTATCTCTTCCACCTACAGTATGTGTATTACTTACCCTTTACTGCAATTTAAGTCATTCCTCTTGCCTCGCCCTGCCTTATTATTTGTCACCATTGGCCACCACTGGGATCACCTGACTGTAGATAGGGAAGATAGGAGCTACAACATGGAGTGGCCACTGTTGTTGTATAAACTATAGCAACAAAGGGAAGGTTTTATGGGAGAGTACAGAGAGAACATGGAATATTTACTGCCAATTTACAGATCCTTTTACAAGGATTCAATCAACGTACAATAATTTTGCAAGGATACCCTTAGCCATGCCCCAAGTTTGTCCTACTAGCTTTAAAGTACCCTCAAATGTTGAGCTGCTGAGTTTACTCACTACTAACACATTTAAACAAACAGAATTGAGTTGCCCTAACTCAGTGCTGTCCAACTTATTACGACAGCCCACATTAAATACCCAGGGGCAGCGAGAGAGTGGGAGCAACTTAGCCTTGTATTTACCCCCGGCCATAGAGCCGGCCATAAGGAAATCGCTCCATAGCTTGGTACAACCACTGGCGCTCCCTAACCCAGAGGATGGGTGGGTGGGACAGGGGGAGGGGATTCATGGGGAAGAAGCAGATCTCTGTGCTATAAAATGTGCTGTAGCAATGCAGAAATCTGGTACAGGAAACAAATTCACTTTGTACCCTGCTTGTTAAATAAGCTTTTATGTATTACATTTTCCCAACAAATATTGTTTTGAGTTCATCTCTGGTTTGAATAAAATAATGTAACATTTGGGTAGGAATATACAGAAGAGAAGGCCACAGGATCAAGAGATGATGGCAAATATTTCCACTGCCACCATGTATTTGCCTTTGGTGCTCAGATAGGCCGGGATCATTGTGATCCAAACACTGCAGAAGAGCAGCATGCTGAAAGTGATGTACTTGGCCTCATTAAAACTGTCCGGTAAGCTCCGAGCCAAGAAAGCTACAATGAAGCTCACAGATGCCAACAGTCCCATGTAGGAGAGGACAATATAGAAGGCAACTACTGAGCTCTCATTGCACTGAATGATGATTTTTCCAGGTTCAGAATGTGTGTTGTGCTCCACATAAGGGGGTGCAATGACCAACCAGATAACACTAATCAGAAACTGAATTAATGAGCAAATAAAAACAAGGCCATTTGCCAGTTTTACCCCAACCCATTTTCTCCAGGGACTCCCAGGCTTGGTGGCTTTGAATGCAATGGAAACCATGAGAGTCTTGGCCAGGACACAAGACACAGCTATGGAGAAGGTGATCCCAAAGGAGGTTTGCCGGAGCATGCAGGTTATATCCACAGGGCGACCGAGGAACAGAAACACAGAGAGGAAGCTCAGCTTGATGGAGACAAGGAGAATAAAGCTCAGAGTGTGATTATTGGCTCTCACTACTGGGGTGTCTCGGAATGAAATAAAGATTCCCAGTATAACTGCTGCTATTATAAAAAGGATTACAGATGAAATAATAGAGATTAGAGTTAGGGGATCACCAGCATAGGAAAGAAATTCAATTTGTTTCTCAATACACAGGGTCTTCTCCTGATTTGGCCACTCAGTGTCTTCACATTTGTAACAATTTTCCATATCTGTAACAAAAGTGAAAGAATATTATTTCTATCACATATATATGTTAATATGAGAGTGGAACGGTGAGAGCAGGAAAGAGATGGAAAGTGACAGTAAGTGGTCTAAGTGGTCTAATTGCATAACTGTGTTGGACAACTAGCTGCCAGTTCTCTAGATTTATTGAAATAAGTCACAGAAAGCCAAAAAAAAAGTAAAAAGTGAACTTTTTTTTATCTCTAAAATACTGTAAATACATTTAATCACCTTGCACAAAAGAAAAGTGCCCCAAAGCCCCCAACCTTCCCATTGCTTTCCCCAACCAGTTTGCCAGACTCAGTTATTGTTTATGGAATTAAAATATCATTTCTAGTTTACTCTCTTTAGTAACTACATTTAACTTTTTATTGCCAATTTGCCTTCATATTGCAGTCATTTTAATTTCTTAAAACATGAAATTGAATGAGAGATCTCAGCTGCCTCGAATGCCCCAAATGTCTCCAGAGCCCCTTTATTTGTAATTCCTCTCTCTCTAGTTCTAATTACCCCCCCCATGCAGATCAGTCTGTAACTACAAACCTATGAGAGTGACTGAGTGTGTAACTGAATATGCAACAGAAGGAAAGAGCTAAACCTCCTACCCATTATTATTATTATTATTATTATTATTATTATTCTGACTCAGTACCTGTTCTATTAGAGATCTCCCCATGGGAGCAGGGCACACAGGCATAGCAGCAGGGCACCGCTGATTTCCCCGCCATTTTTCTGGAGCCAGGAGGGCAGTTTGCAGAACACTGGGATTTCACAGTCTGTAAAGAAGAATTGAAAATGCACTAGTGCTATTACTTATAGCAACCAATCAGATCTTTTGTTTCACTTTGTAATGTGCATGATTATTGCAGGGTCGCTGCGCTAGTGCAACTTAGTACCTGTGTTAGTAAATCTGCCTCGTTAGGTTTAGGGAAGATTTTCACTTATTTTGATATAAAATAGAAATCCCAAAGTCCCAAAACTCATGTGGATTTTTGAAAAAAAATCATTCAAATTTCCCTGGATATTAATATAATATAGTATGACTAAATTAAAAAAAATAACAGTAATATCCAGACTAGAATAAGTAACTGGTAAAATGGTAGAAGTCACAAAAGAATTTAAATAAAATCTCGGCATCCGTCATGAGAAGAACTAGGAAAATGCAGCCGTGCAGTTATCATTAGCAACTAACCAATAATATGTTTTAGTCAGAATACCAAGTTACAAACCAAAAGTGATTGGCTGCAATAAGTAACTGCCCCGGTGCAATTTAGCAAATGTACCAAATAGGAACGTGGATCAGTTTCTGGGCAACCGAGGCCTCACAACTCATTGCAAAGAGCAGCATTGGCTGATATAATAGAAGCGTGTATGTGTATGTATATAAGGACTGGGTCAGGGCTGTGTAGTTTATGTGAGACCCTGAAGTTGGATGAGGTTGGGGCATTTAGGGGGCAATTACTCCAATATAAGTAGAGAGGTGTTACCCTTAATATACTGTAGGTATGTGCTAATATGTTTAATTAATATTCTGCATTCAAACCTCACTGCCTGTATAATGTCTTTATGTTCAGAATTGTCATTTTATTCCATTAAATAGAAATATTAGAATGGTGAGGGGCGAGTGGGAATAGAAAGAAATGGAAATTCTCATTCCTACCTGATTCTTCTTCCAGATTATTTCTTGGATGTTAATTTGAATTTTGGGTTGGGATTCTGACAACACAATCTTTCCAACAAAGTTTTGACAAATACCCGAATCATGGAAATAACACCAGTTTATGATCCAATATTCCCTGAGAATGTCTCTGAACTCCTTATAATGAGTTTCTGTTCCCCAGGGATCCCTGAAGTGCAGATTTCTCATATAGCGGTGTAACTGCATAATGAATACAATATAAAGGGGATGTAAACCAACCATAACACTGTCCCACTGCGCCCCCTAGTTTTGTTATAGAAGTTGCCAAAAAACATTATTATAGAAGCAAGAAAATTCATCAATGAGAATTCTTCATTATAAATGTAAAAGAACTGACCAATGAGAATGCTGATTCCCAACACTGTGTCAGGCCCCTTGCTGGTACCTTACATATAGAGATAATGATGGCATTTTCCCGTCATTATATGGCACAGGAATCAGACATGGGGATAAAGGGACAGACTTGTTCAGTGCTGGGAAACTGTGCTTATTGCTCCCAACTCCAATTGCAGGAACAGAGAACAGGGAGCCGGATTTACTCACATCAGCTGGGATTCTCATTGGGGGATTCTTTTGCATATTTATGCAGCCACTGGCTTTGTGCTGTTGTTTTGATAATTTACTACGTTCCCTAAGCTCCGCCTCCCAACAGCAGCCCAGAGCAAACTGAGCATGTGCAGGAGCCAGATCTTATAGAAGATGGTTTAACAAAGTAACAAAATGGCAGCCCCCTATGGACAACTTTGAAAGAATAAATCATTACTTTAATTAGGCTTCTCAATCTCTGGGCTTGTGCAGTAAGTTCAGAATGTTTATGTTTATGTTCAGTATATAAAATACAGCATTTCTAATGATTTTCTATTTTAGACTTTAGTTGTCCTTTAAGATCCTGCAGCCAATGAAGCCACATGGAGCACTGGTTTTATATCAGAGATAAGTATCTGGATAGGAACCACCTTCAGCTTGCTACCTTGTCTTCCAAAATCAATCTCAACTAGTGAACTACTAGTTCTTTCCCTACTTTTGACTTTTTTGTAGACTAGTTGTGTTGCAGAGTTGCATAGTAATTTTTAAACTTTGTAACTAAATAAATAACATTTCTACTGCAACAATTCCCAATTCAAACGTCTTTCAGTCGCCGACTTACTGACACAGCTACGGCCTTTACTCACTGTTGCGCCACAATTAATGGTGCCCCATATGGATCCATAATATTTACAGTAGTTGAGGGGATATAAAATAACAATTGAACTGAAATGACATTTATTGTATACTGTATAGCTTTCTAAATGTATTTGTAGGTAATGTTTATAACACACCCAAATATATATTAAACAATGTTATACAGGAAATGTGCAATGCAAATAATGTTTCTTTGGGCACAGGCAGGATAAGCTTTGCCAGCACCGGCTGCACATTGTGCCCTTTACACTCAGGCACAGAGAATGGGATAAACTCTGTATGGAAAAGTCGTTTGGTCCAAATAAACTTAAATAAACCAGATATTAAAAATGTTCAATACCCTATTAATTTTGACAATGCAGTAAACTGTGTAGGGAACATTATTACATTGCCAAATGCACATTTTTATTCCCTTTATGTATTTTATTACTGTATATATCACTATCAATGTTCTGTGGGAAAAGTATATAATAATAAGAGTAGGGAGAATTCCCTCACCCCTTTAAGACTTGTAGTTGAGAGGAGGAGTTTATATAAATAACAAAGTGCTGGGTGATGGGCACACAATGCACCAATAGGGAAGGCACGCTGACTCTAGAGGGCCGATTTAGCAACGTTTGAATTTGAATTTTTACCACAGTTTTTTTTTATCTAAAACTTATGAATTTGAACTCGAACTGCCAAAACTCACATTTTTGATTATTATTTAATTGCAAAAAACCTGAATGTAACTCTAAAAGCATCTAAAAGCTTGAAAGTTTTTTTGAGAGTTTGTAAGCCCATTGAAAATGATGAGTAGAATGCAAATTTAATACATTTGCGTTTTTCCCCAGTTTGATTTGACCGATATTTATAGATTTGAATATTTTTAATAAATAAGCAAAGATTTGAGTTTGGTACAATTTACAGTTTATTTGAACTGAAAATAAAACCACTAAAATTCACAAAGCCTCCCCATGGACTATTATGAATAAAGTATACACTGCTCTGGGTTAAACTGCTAAGATATACCTATATAATATATATATAATATTATCAACTAGGAGCATAATGGCAAAAAGTGTTGCATGGTTGTAATTTATCACAAGATTCACGTAACCCTTTCTTCACCACTTCTGGCACTGACAGTGTTACACTCCCTGAGTGGCGCTTACCTGAGGGCACTGACAGTGTTACACTCCCCGAGTGGCGCTTACCTGAGGGCACTGACAGTGTTACACTCCCCGAGTGGCGCTTACCTGAGGGCACTGACAGTGTTACACTCCCCAAGTGGCGCTTACCTGAGGGCACTGACAGTGTTACACTCCCCGAGTGGCGCTTACCTGATGGCACTGACAGGGTTACACTCCCCGAGTGGCGCTTACCTGAGGGCACTGACAGTGTTACACTCCCCGAGTGGCGCTTACCTGATGGCACTGACAGTGTTACACTCCCCGAGTGGCGCTTACCTGATGGCACTGACAGTGTTACACTCCCCGAGTGGCGCTTACCTGAGGGCACTGACAGTGTTACACTCCCCGAGTGGCGCTTACCTGAGGGCACTGACAGTGTTACACTCCCCGAGTGGCGCCTACCTGATGGCAATGACAGTGTTACACTCCCCGAGTGGCGCCTACCTGATGGCACTGACAGTGTTACACTCCCCGAGTGGCGCTTACCTGAGGGCACTGACAGTGTTACACTCCCCGAGTGGCGCCTACCTGATGGCAATGACAGTGTTACACTCCCCGAGTGGCGCCTACCTGATGGCAATGACAGTGTTACACTCCCTGAGTGGCGCCTACCTGATGGCACTAACAGTGTTACACTCCCCGAGTGGCGCTTACCTGAGGGCACTGACAGTGTCACACTCCCCGAGTGGCGCTTACCTGAGGGCACTGACAGGGTTACACTCCCCGAGTGGCGCTTACCTGAGGGCACTGACAGTGTTACACTCCCCGAGTGGCGCTTACCTGAGGGCACTGACAGTGTTACACTCCCCGAGTGGCGCTTACCTGAGGGCACTGACAGTGTTACACTCCCCGAGTGGCGCCTACCTGATGGCACTGACAGTGTTACACTCCACGTGTGGCACTTACCTGAGGGCACTGACAGGGTTACACTCCCCGAGTGGCACTTACCTGATGGCACTGACAGTGTTACACTCCCCGAGTGGCGCTTACCTGATGGCACTGACAGTGTTATACTCCCCGAGTGGCACTTACCTGATGGCACTGACAGTGTTACACTCCCCGTGTGGCGCTTACCTGATGGCACTGACAGTGTTATACTCCCCGAGTGGCGCCTACCTGATGGCACTGACAGTGTTACACTCCCCGAGTGGCACTTACCTGATGGCACTGACAGTGTTACACTCCCCGAGTGGCACTTACCTGAGGGCACTGACAGTGTTACACTCCCGAGTGGTGCTTACCTGATGGCACGGGACAAACCTGAATCACTCGGCAGTGGTATTGGGAGAGACTGGGTACCTAGTACTTATTAGCGCAGGCCCCCTAGTGGGATCTGGGAGTGCACCTACGGGGGCCCCACTAGGAACAATAATAATGCACACACAGGACTTGATAATAAAATAACATTTATCTGAAATAAAGGGGAAACTAATACACATAACACTCCTATCAAAGTGGCAATAAGGGCCTTACAAACTACCCCTGCCAGTGCATGGACTAAGGTCCTTTAGCTCAGTCCAAAGGGAACAGTCTATATACTGTAAATCTTCAAGCGCTCCTTTAGTACTGTCACTTTAATTATACTCACTCCAGGGATCTCTGTGGGTGCTTCACACAGAAACTTCAGGTGAGTCCGGCACTTACAGACACGCAGTGCAACTACCAGCCCCTTTAGCTACTCAGATGGGCTCCCCCTGCAGGCGAGTCCGGCACCTACAGACCTGCAGTGCAACTACCAGCCCCTTTAAACTACAAACTAAGAAATGGTAGTAACCAAAACTTAGAAATGGCTCAATTAATTTAACCTAAATGTCTCAAATGTCAGGAAATCAAGTAAATAAAATGTACCAAATACAAAAGAGAGATCCGGGTGTATAAACCCCGGATCTGTCTCACAGTTGATCCAGGTCAAATTCCCAACACCATCATATCAGCTCTCACAATGTGAAATCCTAAATGCAAAGAACTCACCGTTGTTCAGAAGTGGTTCAGGTGCTCAGAGCCCCGAACCTGTAGCTGGGGAAGGCGAAATCACGCATATGCAAAAGGGCTCCAAATGCACCGGACACAGTGGCTTGCTTAAAACTCGATTTTTATTACTCCATTTAAAAACAATACGCCTGACGCGTTTCGTGTAAATATACACTTAATCATAGGCCTATGATTAAGTGTATATTTACACGAAACGCGTCAGGCGTATTGTTTTTAAATGGAGTAATAAAAATCGAGTTTTAAGCAAGCCGCTGTGTCCGGTGCATTTGGAGCCCTTTTGCATATACCAGCCCCTTTAGTTACTCAGATGGGCTCCCCCTGCAGGTGAGTCCGGCACCTACAGACCTGCAGTGCAACTACCAGCCCCTTTAGTTACTCAGATGGGCTCCCCCTGCAGTCGAGTCTGGCACCTACAAACATGCAGTGCAACTACCAGCCCCTTTAGCTACTCAGATGGGCTCCCCCTGCAGGTGAGTCCGGCACCTACAGACATGCAGTGCAACTACCAGCCCCTTTAGCTACTCAGATGGGCTCCCCCTGCAGGCGACTCCAGCACCTACAGACATGCAGTGAGACTACTAGCCCCTTTAGCTACTCAGATGGGCTCCCCCTGCAGGTGTTTGTTCCCCCAGTCAGGAATCCTCACAGGATAGAGAGTGCTGAAATAAATAATAAAAGCTCGGAGGGACTGTGGAGCCAGCTGTGGCCCAGTTCCCTCTGCTTGTAAGGGGTTAACTTACCCAGCCAGTGCAGTCAGGAAAGGGCAGCCCTCCCTTGCTGGCTCCTCCTCCCTCCTCTGTGCCTGCATTCCCGCGCTGCTGCTGCCACTCTGCTTCCAGATTCCACCGAGCAGCATCCCCCTCCCACCCTCCCTGTTTTAAGTTTATAGAAAAAAAAAGTTATCATATCAATATAAATTTGTGTTTTGTCACAGCAAATGGCGGGGGGTAGTCCTTGGCCATTTAAGTTCTGATGTTGTCTTATGGCTTCTACATGCCCACTGCATTCGTTAAAAAATGGTTTAAGATGTTTGGAAAAGTTGAATTTACACGGCAAGGACTAATTTTGGAGGTTGTATTATACAATAAAGCTGTGGCCGAACTCCACCCATACACAATGGTGTCATTGCGTCTTTTGTCAGCTAGGTGCAATGGGGCAAGAGTGATAATGGGAGGGAACAAGTCTCCACAGGATCTCTGTCTCTCCAGGTAGAGGATCTGCCTTCCCTGTACCAGCCTGTGCCAAAGGCCAGCTTCTCCTTGTGCTGCTCCTCTCTCTGAGCCCACATGCAACTTCTGGAGCTCTGGAACTTTCTTTCTCCTCCCACTGACTTCCTCTGCCAGGCTTTCCAGCTTCCTTTTCCTGTTGGTGGCTCCCAGGCTGCTTTGCAACTTCCTGCAGCCCTGAGCTTGCTGTTCAGCTTGTTGCTAGGCATCAGCTCACAAGAGACAGACACAGTCTCAGTGCCAGCTCCCCTATAGGGAACAGCAGCAGGAGGGGGGTAAGTGCAGGGACCCAGCATTACCTCCCTATAAAAGCTTCAAATAAAATATCCCCTCTTTCAGGCAGACTTGGCAGGGACTTGGTTGCACTGAGATTTCCGTGTATGAGCTGTGTATATACAGAACAAGTGGACCCTACTATAGATGGGGGGGCAGAATATATAGGGGATCCAATGGGACATTAAAACAAAAAGTTTAATTTAAAAACTAATTTCTAAGTTTAAGGTGCCCCACAATGATGTTGCTGAGGAGCCTGTTACCTTCTAATTACCCCTCTAATGCTCATTATACATGGGGAGAAATTGGGGCAGAAGGTGTAAAGGCAAACGCTATATTTCTGACTGTGCAGCACCAAAGTGCCAGCCATCTAACCTGGAATTCCTATAAACCACCCCCTTTCCCCCCAATACCATACCAGGTTAGGGTGTAACGGATATATATACATGTAATAACAACTGAACTAAATACAATAAAGTTAAGATGATGAACAGGGAATACTTGCCAAGCCATGCTGGTCGCTTTCCTTAGCACAATTCAGTGGGCAAGTCGGGGCAGGGAACCATGATAATACCCCCCCTGGGCCCCTTATCCAATGAACAGACTGCAGCATATTGGCGGCTCTATCATTCTAATCACACTGTTTGGGATTTCTGCAGCGGTCACTTTGTTGAATAGAGATCCAACTCACTAGTGAGGCTTTGGGGGACACAGTGTGATTAGTAAAGTAATAGTTACTTCCCCACGTGTCAGTAGGTGGTAAATACACCCTGGGGGGAGGGTTAGAGAGCTGTATGGGCCACAAATTGGGGCTAGGGACTGGCTGAATTCCATGTCTATACTGACTAATCCATACAAATAACTGTGAGTAAAATAGGTCTATACAGCACATACACCCACGAGTCAGGGTACATGGTCAGTAACTGTCAAGAATACTCACCCAATGATCCTGAAATCCTAATGTACAAAGTCCACCAATCAGTGCTTCATTATAGTTACAGTGCAATTAACATATAATGGGGTTTATACTGTATAATAAAAATGTACACATGTAGCAACCAATAAGAAGGCAGTAGCTAATTGTCACTTGTTCAAAAACAAACATTGTTTTTGTTTCTCTATAGAGCAGAATGGCGGCACACAAACAAATAGTAACAGTATATTTCATAAATGTTCAGTTTGTCTATAAATAAGATAATACATACTATTACCATTATGTTTTATTCTCTATACAGATTAAACATCTTACCTGCTCCCCATGTGTGTTTATTGGGAGGTATTTATCCCTGTGTGTTACAGATACAGAGAGCTTAGTGTGCAGGGCATGTACCATTGTATATACTGATCTGTACACTTCCGCATTGTGCCTGAAATAAACTTCCAGTTCTTTTATAGTTTTCTTCTCAGTGCAGTTCCTAAAATAATATTTATTAATATTCTCTTGAGCCCAGCATGAGGGATAAAGTGCCAGAAGCTCTTTAAGAAATGTGGTGTCTTCAGTAACTGATAAGACATAATCATGGAACTGCTCATCTAATAATTCATTTAGGTTATTTGGATAGATATACATTAAACTGCCATTTAATAACAAGTCAGAACCATATTTATTTTTACCCCATGACAATGTAACCACCAAAGTCTTTTCATGAGTCACTGACTCCAGAGCGCATAGTGATTGTTGTACTGAATCAGACGGTGTCCCACACAGGACAATAACCTCAGCAGTTGATATTCGTATTCTTTCAAAATATCTCTTATTTGTGTCAGCATCTTCTGTAATAAAGATAATGATGTCAACACAGGCGCCATGTTTGCTGATCTCATTTTGAAGGTTCCGACTCTGCTTCTCTCCGCTGTCATTATCGGGGGCCACAATGATCACCCAGGTCCAACCCAACTGTTCCACCAGCTCTGCCACAGCAATGTGCTGAATATCATCACTCAGCCCTGTACTAAAATAGTATGGGAACATCTCTCTGTCACTCAGTGTAGGGTCTGTGGCGCCATAGCTGATCTGAAAGCAAAGCAATAACATATTTATATCAAGAAAAACCTTTATAAGGCACAACATTAACCTTCAGCCTCTCATAAACCCGACTGCACAAGGGGATTTAGAGAACACAGTGAGGGGCAACACTTTATTCTCTTTCCTCTTTAGTTTTATCCCAGAGACACTGACACCAGTCTCATAATAATGTATCTAAACACAACCCTTTATCAGGGAATATTTCTCTAGCCAATGAGAAATGGGAAATTCCAGCGCTGCTTATAAACAGAGGGTTGTTAGATTATTGCTTATATCTGACTGAATTTCAGAATTATTTACTGAGATTTTTGTTCACTTTGTGTATCACTGTCCCCCCCACATATTCTTCCCCAGCCAAAGCATTATGGTTCCTTTCAGTTGTATCAGTAGATCTCACACAGCCCCTCACAGCATAAAAAAGAAAAATGTAGAACTTTGGTTGTGAAGGTTCAGAGTGACATTAGCACATTAATAAACGTACCTGTGAGTATCCATATACACCCAGCAGCTGGGCTATAGGCAGGGATGTGAGTGAGGACTGATCTCCAATAAATCCAGCAATTTCCCCTTTGCCCCTACAGGAGTAATTAGGCACCACATTCCCAGGGCCAGATAATATCTGCAGGGCACTCCCTATAGCGAGACGGGGATCCCCACAGGAATCATATACACGGTATCCCAGGGTGATGTTGGGTAACAGATCCGGGTTCCTGTTAATCTCATCAATAGCAAAGAGGAAGGTGCGGATTTGCTGATACAGATCTATAAAAGGCCTGTGGGAAGATATTGTCTATTATTGATCTGCACGTTTAATTTTCATGTGACAATTTTTACCTTATTAGTGAAAAATGTGCAGGAAACTGCAAGTCTTTACATTAAATGGAACTCTATAGCTCTGTCCCTTTATGTGACCTCAATTTGCTCTTCTTACATAATATACAGAGCAACAAATAGCTTTAGTGTCATCTTTACAATGTATTTCCGTGTCCCTACTGTTACTTCTCTCATTTAGCTTGAATGTATTCAGTACATTATCCCTCTATATTACATATAACAAACAGATAGAATACAAAAAAATGAATAATAGTGTATGTTCAAGAAAAGAGACAGGGTAGAAAAAAACATCTCTTGTAGGGCAGAAACATGAACACATTAAAGTGCTATATTTTGTATATTTTGCCTGCTGCCTCTAATAAAGAATCCCATATAACTTTAAAAGTTAAAAAATAAAATAAAAATCTTTCTCTTTGACCCTTCATGTTTTTCTTGAAGGCAAAATCACTCACACTGTGCAGAGGGGTAAGTGTCTAACAGGCCCATTAGAAATATATTTCATTTTATTTTTCACAGAGAACACTCCTCCAATGATGATATCTCCATCCTGAATGTATTTGTATTCATACTCAGGCTTGGTGATGTGACTGCGGCACGGTGAGTCTGACCCACTCAGCTCAGTACTGCAGGGAGTTACCCATACAGCTGCCAAGCAGAGTATCACCTTCAGCTGATCAGATAAGAGCTCTCTGGTAGGAATCCATGCACAATGTATCATTTCCCTCTGTTTACGTAGCTGTATCCTCATATAATGTGTTCTCAAGCTAATGCTCTCTGACAGGGTGGCTGTATTTATATGTGCCCTTATACTCACTGCCCATTGATAGTTCTTTTGTGCTGTTTGTAAACCCTGCAATTAAACACATTTTTATAAAACCCAGTGTCCCCTTGTGAGTGCTCCCTACAGCCAACATCCATAATTGTCTCTGTGCGCCATGTTCTAAATCTGTATAGAGTTGGATATTTCTTTTCACTTTAACGTTTCAAAGAAATAAAAATGTAACTAGTGTGGTAGAATGGCCCAACAAATGAGAGAAAAGGTGAGTTTTCCCTTCAAGTTCTCCATAGTGGGAGATGTAATCTTTAAGGAAGAGGATGATAAACAGAGAAGGTTTGCTCTGTTTAAAAGGTTGTGCTGTCTGGCCCTGAAAGCTATAGGGTTCTGGAAGGAACAAACGGATCAGGCGATCCATTCCAGTAGTCCAGCTCACCTATTGGAGCTTACTTTCCACAGGAAGGCTGTCCTGTGGAAAAGGTATTTAATTGTATAAGCAGGTGTGAGACAGTCTCTCAGAGCAGGGAGGACACCTCTCTGTGTTAGGGCTCCCAGAGGGGTTGGGGGGCTGCCTGCCACTGCCAGAAGCAGAGGGAGCCCAGACTTGAGAAAGCTGCCAAGAGACTGAGGATCTAAGGAGCTGAAAGGAAAGCCAGGAGGCTGAGCTAATCCCCCAGAAGTCTTGTGAGTACAGGGGTGACCCCAACATTTGTGTTTTCCCACTGGTAGTCCACAAGGGGCCCAGGTTAGTGAGGGAACTAATCTAATGTGTGAAGTGAGCGCCCAGAGGGTAGGATTTATTTTTATGATTTGTTTTGTATGCTGAAATGGGCCCCCCTGTATAAATAAACTGCCTTAAAGCCAAGAAAGTGTCTGTCCTGGATCCCGCTAGTTTACATATGGTGCTCGGATGCGGGCAAACACAAAAGTTTGCTTAAAAAGAAAAGTTTGCTAGGAAAAGCAAAGGTTTGAAGAGTTAAAGTGACAGACACCATCTTAAAGGCAAGGTTTAAAGCTGACCAACAACAGTGAAGTTGGGAACAAGTGTACCGTGAGTTTAAAGTACCCATAATGTGTGTTGCAGTTGCTGTGGGACTGTGTGAAGTAAATTTGGGCTAAAACAAATTTTGAAAATCCTATAAGAGGTGTGTGGAATCATTGCTTGTGATTCAAGCTGAGAGTCTGCTAACAGGTGCAGGGCAATTAAAGTGGCTAATTGAGTCAGCCTGTTAATCCAATGCTCAGAGTGGAAAATGGGCAAACAAAGCAGACAAGGTTCTGTGAAAGCAAAGTGTTTGCTGAAAATGTGTCTTGAACAAGAGAAATGTTTGGGAGACCAAAATTATGCTGTTGAAGAGTGTTTACTGCAAAAAGATGTGAATTTTGTGATTAAACATGAAACTGCTGTTGGTGTTAAACAGAAATGGGGCATAGACTGTGCAATGCTTGGGGATGTTAATAAATGTCAAGAATGTAAAATATCTCCGTGTCAAGCTGAAGATTGTGCAGTTAAAGTGTGTGTTTTACGGCCCAAGGGAGTTAACACAAAAGCAAACTTCCAGGTGCAGCAATGGTTAAATAAAGTGAAAACTGACAATGAGAGTCAGAAGCTGCAGTGCCTTGCTGAATTGATTCAGTGGTTAAAAGAAAAGACTGTAAAGTGTGTTGAAGGTTTTCCAGTACAGAGTGTTGTAGTTGCACTGGTTAAACTGCTGGAAATGAACCATAACGTTGATATTATGAACTTTACCTGCCAAGCCTTAAAAAGTATTTTGGAAGTATTTCCTCTCTCTTCTGAAGTAGTAGTTGATGCAGTCCCCATACTACTGGAAGAGGTACAGCGTGTAAGAAACCTTGATGTGGTGGAACAAGCTTTTGCTATACTTGAGATTTTGTCTCATACACATGGCAGGGCCATATTACTGACTGGTGAACTGGGTGATTGTTTCTATGACCTAGAATGCTTCAGTATCCAAGCAAAGAGAAATGCTTTAGCCATGGCTGCCAGATGTTGCCAGGAAATTCAGCCCAGTGAGTTTCATTTGATTGCTAAAGCTTTACCAGAATTATCACAAAGGTTAACCCATCAGGACAAGGAGTCAGTGGAAAGTATACTCCTGTGTTTCCTCCATCTCATTAATAACTTCCAGTTTAACCATGTGATGTTGGGAAAAGTGCTGTGTCCTGAACTGGTGTCCCACATCCAGCAATCTGTTAGCAAGGGGAGCAAGACTGTGGCATCCCTACTCTCACTGCTAAAGGTATTGGCAAATATTGAGAGTGTATCCTTGCTGGGAAGTGTGCCCGGTATACAGAGTGAATGTGCTGTAAAGTCCCAAGAGGTTGGTGCCTCAAATGAGCCCAAGGCAAAAGAGGTTAAGTTGGCAGCTGGAGTGCAAGTGCCCACTAAAGCTGTGGTAAAAGAGGCTGAAAGGAGTGATCAGTCTGAACAGGTAAAATACATTGAGAAGTTGAAAGTGATGTATGCTCAACTGGCCAAGGCTTTTAAAGAGAAAGAAAGCCAGCTTGAACAATCCCAAAGAGAAGGAGTGTCACTTAAAGCGGTGCACTCTGTAGAGATTCTTGATATGGAAAGTGAGATCAAGTTTCTAAAGGAGAGTCTGGCGTCAGAGGTTAAGAGAAATGCACTGGAGTCAGAACAGAAAAATAAAGTCATGATGGAGCTACAGAAGGAGGTCGCTGACCTGACAAAGAGGCTTGCTGAGGCCTCAAACCTTCACAAAGATACTGCTGAGAGAGAGCAAAAATGTGAGGAAAAGTATACAGAGTTAGCCCAAGCAAATGCAGCACTGCACACACACGTAGTAAATTTGCAAAGGCAATGTACAGAGCTAACTGATGCCAAAGTCATGTTGACTGAGAGAGAAAAGAGTCTGCAGGAACAGTTGAGGAAAGACACTGCAGAAAGAGCAACATTGGAGTTACAGTTAAATAACCTTTTCAAGTCACACAGATTGCTGGAGATTCGGCTGTGTGATTGCAAAGCCCAGAAAAAGGATCTGGAGCAGTGCATACAGGTACAGGCCAAAGCTATGGAGCAGCTTCAGGCCCAACTAACAGTCCGTCAGACTGAGGAAAAGTTTCTGAGGGATCGGAACTTTGATTTAAAAGTTGAGAGAGGTTCCCTGCAGCAAAGACTTTGGATGTTACAGGATCAAGTGTTACAGGAGGAGCAACACAGAACCACAGTTCTGCAAGAGATGGAATCTTTAAAACAGTGTGTTGGTAAGAAGGATGCTGAGATCCAGCTGCTAAAGAAGCAGTTGCTACAGCGACCGGAAAAGCTGGAAGATAACCTTCCAAAGAAGAATCTAGTTGCATCATCTCCTAGGCCTGAGGAGGCAGGAGGGTTAAATTGTAAAGTCTTACATTTGGATGAAGTAAGTGTTGTGTTTCTGCCAGGAACGGAACCCCAAGCTTTAAACGTGCCAACAAAGTTATCTCGGGGTGGGTTCTGTACAGACCAGGAAAAGAACCTTGATGGTAAGATTCCAGTGGTGGTAAGTATACCTCAAGGTAAAGAACTGAGTGACTTTGAGCTAGAAAGTCCAGTTGGTAATGTGCAGCCATTTAGTAGTCCTTCTGTGGATTCTGATGACCATAGTCCTGATGCTGTAAAGACTTCAGCTAAAGGATTAATACTGTGTGACTTGCAACCAAAGGTAAAGCGTGCTAATGACATTGAACTTTCTGATGTGAAAGATCAAGAAGGACTGGGAACAAGACAGAACTGTGGCAGGACTGTTGCACAAATATATGACAAATGTTCATGCTCTAGAACTGTGATGCCAAGTAGTGATAAGAAAGTGCCTTACGCAAAGGAACAGTTTAGAGACTCTAAAAGTGATGTTTTATTGTCTAACCATTTTTCTCCACAGGTTCCAGACCCGGTTGTGTTACAACAGAGAAGTATTGTAAATGTGATGCCAATGATGCTTTTGAAAGGAGACTTTAAATTACTGTGGTGGTCACTAGGTAAGAAAAATGTACCCCTAGGACAGGTGTCCCAAGCTGTAGGAATTCCAAAAATGCATTTGGGTCCACAAAGATGTGGTGAAAGGGATGTTGAGTTCACGGTGAGTAAAAATGGTCTCACTCCAAGTTCCACTTTGTTAAAGGAGCAAGAGTGTGTGGAACTGAGCTTGAAAAGTCAGAGACAAGCTAAAACTGGTGAAGGTCCTGAAGGAAAAGCCCCTAAATCCCTAGAGCAAGAAAGCAGTGGGATGGCTTATTGTGCTCACCCCTACGGGCTGAAGCAGAGGGGAGGGATATGTGGTAGAATGGCCCAACAAATGAGAGAAAAGGTGAGTTTTCCCTTCAAGTTCTCCATAGTGGGAGATGTAATCTTTAAGGAAGAGGATGATAAACAGAGAAGGTTTGCTCTGTTTAAAAGGTTGTGCTGTCTGGCCCTGAAAGCTATAGGGTTCTGGAAGGAACAAACGGATCAGGCGATCCATTCCAGTAGTCCAGCTCACCTATTGGAGCTTACTTTCCACAGGAAGGCTGTCCTGTGGAAAAGGTATTTAATTGTATAAGCAGGTGTGAGACGGTCTCTCAGAGCAGGGAGGACACCTCTCTGTGTTAGGGCTCCCAGAGGGGCTGGGGGGCTGCCTGCCACTGCCAGAAGCAGAGGGAGCCCAGACTTGAGAAAGCTGCCAAGAGACTGAGGATCTAAGGAGCTGAAAGGAAAGCCAGGAGGCTGAGCTAATCCCCCAGAAGTCTTGTGAGTACAGGGGGGACCCCAACATTTGTGTTTTCCCACTGGTAGTCCACAAGGGGCCCAGGTTAGTGAGGGAACTAATCTAATGTGTGAAGTGAGCGCCCAGAGGGTAGGATTTATTTTTATGATTTGTTTTGTATGCTGAAATGGGCCCCTGTGTAAATAAACTGCCTTAAAGCCAAGAAAGTGTCTGTCCTGGATCCCGCTAGTTTACACTAGATTGTAATTAAATTGACTGAAAGATAACCCAGTCATGGACAAGTCAGATCTGCCAATGAGTGTAGCCAACTTGTGCCATTGGTTTAAATAACTATAGGAATTGTAAAACTGATATATGATTTGTTGGAAACAGCTCTATAAACCAGAAAACATGATTAGATCCTCTGTTCCATCTGATTATTTACCAGAGTATGTGCAATGAGCATTATTTGGAAGCAAATAGCTGTTTTTGTTACCACCAACCCATAGTTACACCACATTGTTACATTGCAGGTTCCCCGCTAAGAGGAGTCTGATGCAACTCACAAGGGATGCGCAAATAGGATACAAATTAGCAGCCATTTTGGCCAACTGGGCTCAAGTTGGTGCAGGTTTTTCATAGTAGGGACGCCATTAGTTTCCTATTTACTCAAAGCAACTTTGTTGGGTCCGTGGGTACAAGCTGCTGGGGGGGCCCTGAAATTACTGCCAGATCATGGCTGAAGGTGTTAGAGCTAAACATCACTCACAAACAGTAAAATAGCAACATCTGACTTACGGGAGTCCAATTTTACAGTATGTTTTACTGATATAACAGGTCTCGGGCACCTTGTGCATTAACATTCAGGGCTAAGCTGGTGGCTGCATTGATTCACCCCTAGAACTGCACTACTGATGCCAATGAATGGGGCAGTATAGCCCATTGTTCAACATAAGTGCAATACACGGGGCTTGAACTGAACATACTTTTTACCTGTAGTTTTACTCATGGAAAGATCATTTTTTTTTTTTTAGTTAAACAGGACAATCAGGGACCTAGAAATGTTTGGTTCTTGGAAGATATTTAGATGATCCATGCAAAGATAATCCCCTGCACAAAGGCTTCTGCTTGTCTGTACTCTGATAACAAAAACCATAGATTATGTTTATCTAGTATAAGTAAATCTATAGCAACTAGACTAACTGAGTAATCATTGTGAGTTCCAGGTGTCAGCTCTCTGAAGAGTTATATAGAGTTTATATGGCAAGGGCTTCCCATACCAGTCAGTTGAACTGAAGAAGCTGCTCGGATGAGTAGTGAAACACCTTCAATGATCACTTAACAAGTCCAGTTGCTCTAGATTTATATATACTACATATACCATGACCTGGATGAATGAAACTCTTCATAGTCATAGATTTTGTTAAACAACAGGCAAATAGTAGGTTCAGCACAAGACCTGTTCATTAGCCTCATTGATGTTGCCAAATATTTGGGGGTGTTTCTCCTTCCAATATGTAGTGCTGAGTGAAACTTTTCACCGGGTTTTGCAACAAATAAAACACTCATAGACTTCAATGGCTGCAAAAAAAAAATTGCGTAATGAAAAAAAGGTTGCATGGGACAGAAAATGGCCTTTGACTACAATGTGTTTTGTAAATTTTTGCCCCTCCGAAAACACACCTGGGCTTCTCCTGTAGGCATACTCATTGACCTGGAAGCAGAACCAGTGCCAGTGAGCCCCTCAGTGGTTGCCCCTCCGAAAACACACTTGGGCTTCTCCTGTAGGCATACTCATTGACCCGGAAGCAGAACCAGTGCCAGTGAGCCCCTCAGTGGTTGCCCCTCCGAAAACACACTTGGGCTTCTCCTGTAGGCATACTCATTGACCCGGAAGCAGAACCAGTGCCAGTGAGCCCCTCAGTGGTTGCCCCTCCGAAAACATACTTGGGCTTCTCCTGTGGGCATACTCATTGACCTGGAAGCAGAACCAGTGCCAGTGAGCCCCTCAGTAGTTGCCCCTCCGAAAACACACTTGGGCTTCTCCTGTAGGCATACTCATTGACCCGGAAGCAGAACCAGTGCCAGTGAGCCCCTCAGTGGATGCCCCTCCCATAGCCAGAAAGCAGAATCTGTGCCAGGTGGATTCCCAGCGGTTGCCCCCACACAGTTCCAGGGCCTGCCAACCACATTGCTGCCTCTCCTTTGCAGATCGGTTTTTGATGCTTGTAATGACTTGGTGATCCTATACTTGGGGAGGAGGATGGGAGAAAAATCACAGGTTAGTTATGATGTGCTATCATTAAACAAGAAACTGATAATTGTATAACACTTTTACTAATTATTATTATTATTAACATTTATTTATAAAGCGCCAACATATTCCGCAGCGCTGTACAATAAGTGGGTTTCATACATTGGACATACAGAGTAACATATACAGCAATCAATAACCGATACAGGAGGGGAAGAGAGCCCTGCCCAAAAGAGCTTACAATCTACAAGGAGTAACATATAAAGCAATCAATAACCAATACAAGAGGGGAAGAGAGCCCTGCCCAAAAGAGCTTACAATCTACAAGGAGTAACATATAAAGCAATCAGTAACCGATACAGGAGGGGAAGGGAGCCCTGCCCAAAAGAGCTTACACTCTACAAGGAGTAACATATAAAGCAATCAGTAACCGATACAGGAGGGGAAGAGAGCCCTGCCCAAAAGAGCTTACACTCTACAAGGAGTAACATATAAAGCAATCAGTTACCGATACAAGAGGTGAAGAGGGCCCTGCCCAAAAGAGCTTACACTCTACAAGGAGTAACATATAAAGCAATCAATAACCGATACAGGAGGGGAAGAGAGCCCTGCCCCAAAGAGCTTACACTCTACAAGGAGTAACATATAAAGCAATCAATAATTGATACAAGAGGGGAAGAGGGCCCTGCCCCAAAGAGCTTACAATCTACAAGGAGTAACATATAAAGCAATCAATAATTGATACAAGAGGGGAAGAGGGCCCTGCCCCAAAGAGCTTACAATCTACAAGGAGTAACATATAAAGCAATCAATAATCGATACAAGAGGTGAAGAGGGCCCTGTCCAAAAGAGCTTACAATCTACAAGGAGTAACATATAAAGCAATCAATAATCGATACAAGAGGTGAAGAGGGCCCTGCCCAAAAGAGCTTACACTCTACAAGGAGAAAGGGTTGAGACACAAGGTATGGGAATGGGCAGAGCTGGGAGAGGTGTGGCACAGGGTCTTGCTAAACTAGATTAGGGTAAGGTTCTCTAAATAAATGTGTTTTTAGAGATCTCTTGAAGGCAGAGAGATTGGGAGAAAGTCTGACAGTTTGTGGGAGCGAATCCCAGAGTAGGGGGGCAGCCCTTGCAAAGTCTTGAATGTGAGCGTGTGAGGAGGGAATGAGAGAGGAGTTGAGGGCAGGTCCTAATACAACTAACAGAGTATATCCAACTGACTCTCAGATATCCACTATTGCACCAATGTTAGTTGTATTTAATAAAAAGTTATTGGTGGGTTCTGACCATCTGATTGCTGCAACTGGCCCCTCCTTTGCATTTTAATTGCCTGTATATAACCATCTGTATTTAAGAATTATGACAGCAGCAACAATACATAGGAATGAATTACACCAAAAGTGTAACTGTAGAAAAGAAAACAATGGAGGATAGGGTAAAGTGGAAGAAAGCTGTGCTGGGCTCTATAATCTCTGTAAAAGGTTGTAAATGAATTAAATAATAATTTATTAATACATCTCTTTTTATATCAGAGTTAGGAATCTAGTATTAAGTTGGTATTATTTATTTGAGGAAAACCATCAGCACTGCTGTGATTTTTTTGTAGGTTTTTAATGTAGGTTTTATTTTGTAGGTGTTTAACCCTTTCACCACCAGCCGATTTGTCCCAAAAGTCAACATCTACTGCCAAGCAGTGATGGGCTAAATGTTTCACTGGGCGTGGATTAGACGCAAATTTCCGCATTTCGCCCATCGGCAGATTGTTTCACGAAACGGATGGAAAAATTCGCTGTGCAAAAATTGTTGCGGATGACAAAAGAATACCCGTATGACAAAAGAATAGCCATGGGCAACAAAAGAATAGCTGCAGGCAACAAAACAATAGTTACAAGAGTTTAAATACCGGGGAATTCCCTACCAGTCATTTGAACTGAAGTGAAACTGAGAAGTTTTCAAGGAAAACCTCAGAAAAGTCCAGTTGTTTTAGACTTAATTCTTCTAGTTACAATAGTTATAGCTGTGCGACAAAAGAATAGCCGCAGGCGACAAAAGAATAGCCGCAGGCGACAAAAGAATAGCCGGGCGACAAAACAACAGCCGCGGGTATATATGTATGTATGTATGTATAACTTTATTTATAAAGCGCCACAAAGGTACGCAGCGCTGTACAGTCTTACAGAATACAAAATTACACACAGGGAGGACAAGTGATATAATAAATAAATACAATAAATACATATATGTATATATATATATATATATATATATATAAGTGCCATGTGGTATGAGACACAGTAGGAAGGAGGTCCCTGCCCTGTAGAGCTTACAATCTAAGTGGTTGGGTAACATACAGGCACAAACTGGAAGGTAAGACAAAAGAATTGCTGGGCGACAAAAGAATAGCCGTGGGTGACAAAAGAATAGACGCGTGACAAAACAATAGCCACAGGCGACAAAAGAATAGCCGCACGACAAAACAACAGCCGCGGGCGACAAAAGAATAGTTGGGCGACAAAAGAATAGTCGCAGGCAACAATTTTTTTGACGTGCAACATTTTCACCGTTTCGTGAACTTTTCACTGGAATGATTTGCTCATCACTACTGCCAAGCCATTTGTGGACATTTTGCACTCATTACATTTGCTTCAGTTTTTTGACAAGAAAACCTTCATGAAATAAAGCCTGTTATATTTAGTTTTTTCCCAAACAAATTGGGCTTGAACATTGTAACAAAATTTTGTACTTTTTCTGAAGATTTAACACATTTTTTAGTGAAATATGTAAAAAAAAAAAGTGAAATTAAGAAAAAAATATTTTTAGTTTGCATTCACTTACAAAAATGTTACTGTTTGTAAAAGCCCCAATTTTGCTGAATCCAACAATACCAAATATGTATGGGTAACCCACTTTTCTTGTCCAGAAGACCAATAATAAAACAGCATTTTGTGCAATTTTACGTCGAAACAAAAGTATTTTAACAAGACATATCTTATGACAGAAATGGAATATCTAGAAACTGCCCACCTCTAGATCTTTAGTTGTGGTATAGTTTTTGCTCTAAATATAGCTCCTGTCATACAGATACCGTAAAAACAGATACCAAATTTTTCTTTGTTTTTTCTGAAAGACTATCACAGTCACAAAGCCCAAAGTAAATTTGAGAATAAAATACCAAAGAAAATTTTCAAATGAAGGCTGCGTATGAAAGAACAAGTTATCCCGAGTAAAACGATACCCCACATGCATGGGTGCACCTAAAGACACAGTCTCCAAACAGCCCAAAACAGGGGCAAAACATAAGGGCAATTTCAGCTGGAAAGTTTGGAGCTGCGCTCTAAGTGCACTCCATGCAGTTTTTCAGTCTAAACACCCCCTTACCTTTGAGATACCCCCCTGAAAGTGCACACCTGTAGCTATTCAGCAGCACCGTTCTTGCTCTCCTACATGCAGAATTGTGGACACAATTCTTTGTAGAAGTTTTGCAATTTGGCCTGAAATAATAAAAAATAGATCCAAAGTTAGATTTCTCCCCAAAATTGCCATAACAATGAAAAAAAAACTCTAAAATATCAATCCGCAACTTGTCCTGAACAAAACGATACCCCACAGGAATAAGTTCACCGAAAGACATGGGGCCTGATTCACTAAAGGGCGATAAAAATTATCGCACGCTTTTTCGCGTTAAAAAACGCAAAATAATTTGCACGCGATTCACCATAGTATTATCGCGTGCGAAAAATCGCCATTTTCGCATGGGTTATTTCTCGCACTAGTTTTACCGTTTTGCGTTAATTTCCGCGCTGAAAAGAATACGATCGCATGATTCACTATAACTTTTGCGCGCTAAATATCGCATTCGGCTATGCGAAAATTAACACCTACTACAGGCAGGCGAAAAATTATACAAAAGTACAGTAAATGATTTTTTGCCAAAAAAATATGGACTTACAGTGTTATTTATTCAAGTATGTGTTTCCCCCAGAGTGACGCAGCCGCCAGTTTGCAGCGAAATGTTCATTTTTAATACAGTAATTTTCTGCAAGTATTGGCGTGTATGGCTAACATGGCGTGCGTTCATTTGCGCGACTATTTCTATTTGGCTACAAATGATGAAATGTTTCACCAGGCATGTATTCGCAGCGAATTTTTTTCGCGGCGGATTTTTTCATGCGTTTCTCAAAACAATCCGCCAATGGCAAAACGCATGAAAAAATTTGCCACGCAAAAATTCACCGCACATCCAAAAATTGATACAAGTGTCAAAAAATAATAGTCACAGCAACAATTTTTTTGCCCGCACAACATTTTTGCGTTTCGTGGATCTTTCGAAAGATTTGCTAATTTTTCACTAAAGAAACCAGAACACATTTGCTCATCACTAGTGGCTACTATTTATAAGCATCTACTATTTATATGATACCATTCATATGCGGCGATTATTCGCGTATTTAGCGCATGTACCGGCAAATACCGGATTGAAATAGCCTTTCGCGAGTTAAATAACGCATGCAATATCGCGCGTAAAAAAGCGCGAGTATGCTTATAGTGAATCGTATGAAAAATCGCCAAAATTAAGCCGCGGTAAAAATTTTAGCGCACAATAAAAATAGCGCACGTTTTATCACTCTTTAGTGAATCAGGCCCATGGCCTCCAAACAGCCCAAAACAGGGGCAATATATAAGAGCAATTTCAGCTTGAGTGCACACCTGTAGCTATTCAGCAGCGCCATTCTTGTTTTCCTAAATGTAGAATTGTGGATGCAGGTCTCCGTAGAAGTTTGCGGTTTGGCCTAAAATAATGAAAAAGATCTAAAGTTAGATTTCTCCCCAAGATTGCCAAAACAACTAAACAAAACAACTAAATATCAATCTGCAAATTCTCCTGAACAAAACGATACCCCACATGCATGGGTGCACCTAAAGACACGGCCTCCAAACACCCTACAACTGGGGCAAAAGCTACATCTGGGGCTGCACTCTAAGTGCACACCACCATTTTTTCTGAAAGTGCACACCTGTAGCTATTCAGCAGTGCCATTCTTGCTTTCCTACATGCAGAATTTTTGATGCAGTTTTCCATAGAAGTTTGCGGTTTGGCCTGAAATAAAGAAAAAAAGATCCAAAGTTACATTTCTCCCCAAAATTGCAATAACAACTAAAAAAACCTGCCCAATTTAGCCCCAAAATATATTCCATTTACCTTTCTCTGTTTAGCTGAGCAGCTTTTGACTGTATAGTTTTGTCTATTTGAGTGATGCTGCTTTTTCTTGTTATTTTTTGTTTCTTTTTATTATATAACACCAAACAGAAATCTGCAGAATTATTTGTCACCAACCCACTGAAAGCAGAGTGTATGAGTTGCCAACAATAAATCTTGTGGCATTAGCCAGGGGCAGGCCAAGCCAACTGGGCACCTTAGGCGACCCAGTCAGGCACCTCACCCCTGCACCTCACCCCCATTCCCCACCCCCTCGCATGTGCGCACATGCACAGTTCCGTCGAACGGGGGGGTGGAAGGGAGTCATTGCCCCAACCAAGTAATGACAACTGGCAGGGGCAAGAGAAGGGACCGTGGGCTAGGGTTAGGCAGGAGAGGTTCCTGTCTGGTGCCCCCCAATAGAGATATAGCGCACTGTTCACCCACAAACTAATTCGCATGAACATCGGGTGTTCGCAAGTTCGGAAATTTGCTGACTTTTCGCGATGTTCGCAATTTGGGTTCGCCGCGGTTTTTTTTCCTGCTGCGTTTTTTCTCGGCCTAAAAACGCCGCACAAGCCACACATGGCATTTTTCAGCCTAGTACTGGTGTAAGCAAATCCCGTTTCCATGGTGCTAATAGTGCGAAATAGCAAAAAACGCTGCGTATTTCCGCTAGGTCTGCCAGCTGCCTTTGCGGTTTTACGCAGAGGAGAAGGGACCCATCTATACAAATGTTTTGGGAGGGGGATACACTTTCCCACAGCACTCAGACAGGCTGTCTATAAGGGGCCTCAGTTTATGCAGCCTGTCATGGCCGGGCACATCAGGGGGTACAGCCGTTGCATTGTTGTTGAAATGCAGAAACCGCAGCAGTAACTGATACCGGTTTCTAGACACGGTGGCAGAAAAAACAGGGCTAGACAACACTGTAGTGGGATCCCAGTAGGTTTTATAAATATAACATCAAGCACTCCGGACTGTAGAGATCTGCTGTAAAAACGGACTTTATTTCTTCATATTAAAAACAATATGCCTGACGCGTTTCGTGCGTAAATGCGCATGTACGCACGAAACGCGTCAGGCATATTGTTTTTAATATGAAGAAATAAAGTCCGTTTTTACAGCAGATCTCTACAGTCCGGAGTGCTTGATGTTATATTTATAAAACCTTGGTGTATTCTCCCTTCAGCTGCGGGTTCGGGGCCTGAGCACCCGGACCATCATTGGACCTTGGTGAGCATATGGTTTTCTTTTGAATGAGACGCCGCTTATGTTATTCATTCTGTGTATTGGGAGTGATAGACTCGGGGTTTCCACACCCGGGTCTCAACTTTTCACGGGGTATATAACTAATTTAATCTAAATAACTAACTAATTGAGTTATTTTCGCTGTGGTTGTGCATGAGCGGCTGCCTATTGATTCTATTACTTATTTTGTAATTATTGATTAAGCTACCGGCACCTGTTTTATGCCGTTCTTTTTCTTGAATTGGCTTTTATGAGACCCATAGCTAAAGTGAGTCCCAAGAACTAATTCATTTCGGCAGTGTCAGTGGGATGCCATGCCTGCGCCCGAGCATACCTAGGTAGGGGATTGTGGGCAAGGTATTGCTCGGTGTACAAATTTGTATAGAGGACCATATCCTGTAGGATGGCCTCAGTGATATATCATTGAAAAAAAAATCAATAGGTTCAAAATTCCTGGTGTCCACCTTAACACCAGTGACTGCAGTAAATAGGGGATCTCAAGGGAAAAATTACAAGGAGGCCCCCACGCAGGCTCCTCCAGCTGCAGCATCAGCCCTATCACCCTCTCCCTCATTTTACTCTCCTCTATCTCCACCTCCATGGGCTCCTCAGGGGCACTAACCGTGCTGCTACTACACCCCGACTCCTCAGTAGAGGAGTCACTCTCTGACCCAGGGGCACATACTGGGAATCAGAGTCACTGAACCCCTCCGAGCTACAGGCCACACACAGTGCAGCAGCCTCTTCAACTGAGAACAACTTTCTGGCCATGTTGCCAACAAAATATTTTCAAACTAATATACACCCTAGTGCAAAATGCTCCCAATCAGTCACACAAAAAATCAAGTAAATCAGAATATGATCAGAAGCCAGAAAAATCTAACAGCTACACAGAGATAAACTACTGCTACACAGGCAAGGCAGAGACTAGAGAGAGAAACAGATAAGATAAACAAATCTGGAAAAGAAAAAAGCAGCTTTGATTTCAACCCCCCACCAAACTCTCTTGAACTCTAGAACTCTCTAAAAAAACAACTGTAACCCTTTCTTGGCACATTCACTTATATATGGGCTGTATTTTCAGGAGATGTGTGTTCTCAAAGAATATTGATACTGGGAACTGGGAACAGCGCAGTGCCTCCACCTAGTGGACACTGAGGAACACACCTCTAGGGGATTTCCACTAGGAAATAATCACACACAGGTTTGGCAGAAATGTTAAACTTTATATAACTGTTGGAGTTGGAAGTTAACACTTTATGTATAACTGATTTTCCTGCTCTGAGGAACCCATGTAGTTTATCCACAGCTGGCACCGACAGTCTCTATAGATGCCCAATCCCCACTTGGATCCGGATAAACCACAACCCTTAGGTTAGTTCAGTCCCTTCCCCAAGAGCTCTTTAGTCCCCCCAGGTAGCGCTACCTGCCCCAGAGTACCTTCCCTTTATAAAGGTGGCTGCTCCCACGTAGCAGGCAAACGAGCAATACCTGTTCACAGCAGGGGACACACACTAGAGACACCACAGAGGACTGATTCCTTCCTGGCAGCCCAGCAGACTTTTATTCTTTCAAGTCTAACACACAATATGGCTGCTCACACTGTATCTCTTTCAACTCTGGCAAACAACAGCAGGGGCTCCCTTTATAAACTGCTGGGCCCGCCCCTAGATTTTTGGCTCCAAAGCTTAGGCACACTTCTCCCAGACGTGCACTGGGGCAGCCAGCCAACCGGATCCCTCCCCAGGCTGTAGCTAGGCTGGATGAGATCACAGACTGAGAAACAGGGGACAGGGTTCTCTGATCCCCTACACAACCAAGAACAATGAAGATCAAGAACAATCGGGAACAATCCAGAAAAAGAAAAAAAAAGACTTGAGTTCAGGCACCTGATCACTTCTCACACTGCAAACTCAACGTAACACAAGTAATAAAACAGAAATAAAACACAATGCAGAACTGAAAAAGCAATGAAACAAATAAAATCAATAATATAAAATGAAAGCGATCGAACAGTGATTAGTGTGTAAAGGCTAAAAATGGAAAATAAAATAAAGGCAAAGTAAAAAATATGTATGTGTAGCCCACTTTTGTGGATTCAGTGATGCTACAGCTTTCCTTTGGTGCTACAGGAACCCTGAGCCCCGCTTACTATGGGGGACAGGTGTTTACCAGCAATGGCGTACCTCCACCCAGGGATGATTCTGTGGGACTACAACTCCCACCCTGGGAACTTAGTGCTGTAGTTCAACCCCTCAGGGAATCCACTCTAAGCCCGGCAGTGTTGTCCCACCCTTGGATAGTTTCTTACCGGCTTGGTTAGTGGTCCTGAGTATGAATCAGATGAACACCGAAGTATATGATGAAACAGATGTATCTTTATTTGGGCAGACCACTCCAGGAGTGTGTTACATGCAGATCAAGGCAAATCCACCATTTATTCCCACAGCACAGAGAACCTCTCTCAAAAGGGGTACCCACGGTACTCTCGCCAAGATGATCTTATCTAGGAGGTCCCCCCGGTACTCTCGCCAAGAGACCCTCTCATAGGACTCTCCCCGGTACTCACGCTAGGCAGATCCTCCACAAAGACTCACCCCCGGTACTCATGCCCAGACACTCTTTATCAGGGATCTCCCATCTAATGGGTACTTTCTCCCCCTTGCCTAAACACTGTATGCCCTGATCTTCCAGCTGATGTAATGCTGGTGGGGTCTTAACCCCTTTACACTCCTGGAGGGGCAATGACGGCCCATTCTTACTATCACTCCCTACATGACACTCCTAGAGTGTCCTATTACTCAAAACTACTATCTTAATCCTAATCGAGTGGAGCACCTCTGGTTAGAGGAAATCCCCACACTCAATCTCTATCAGCTCATGGCTGCAACCCTTTATATAGGCCTATGCACCACCCTGTGGCCATAACCTGAACTGCGGGGATACTCCCCATTAACTATTGATATACCAGACTATAACCATTGTACCTTAACCATTACCCTCCCGGGGCCTATCCTGGGGGTATCCATCCTGTGGGGCCTATTTTATTAAACCCCTACATACTTGCAAAAGGAGTGTATGTATTTGTGTGAGTGTGTGTATACTGTATGTGTGTGTGTAAGTGTATGCCTGTGCAAAAAAAGTGGAAACTGCAAAGAAAAGTAAAATCAGCAAAAAAATGCTCAATTAGTGTGCTGTGTGTAAATAGTGCAAAATTGGTACCTGGGGGCAGGCAAGGCAGATCTCAGTGCTGGAGGACCATAGGGGGATGCAGGCAGGCTCCACGAGTGAGGGGGCAGCGTCTGGGGCAGGATTTAAATACCCCATGCAGCAGGCACATCCTGATGATGTCACTGCACCTTGGGGTCATTTCTGGGGTGATTGGAGGGGCAGAGGACTCATCCAAACTGGTATGCTCATTGTCTAGGGGGTTGTGCGGTGGGGAGCGCGTCTCTGCACTCAGATTGAGCAGTGAGTGCAGAGAACGTGCTCTCTTAATGGGAAATGTAGCTCCTACATGCTTGGCACACAGTGACTTTTTGTCAGCACATAGGAGCTATGTTGTTGGCAGGGAAAGGGTAATTATGGGCCCAAAGTTCTGGCTTAGGGACCTGGTTATGATGAATAGCTTGGTCACGTTCCTTTTTTGCTAAGGAGGCTATATGTATGAGTAAGCTTCAGATCACTGCCTTGTTGGCATCCCAGCGTATGGCTAGGCATGTGTTTGTGGGTTCATTATCTTGGATGTGAACTTTTAAGGATTTCTGAATTATTTCTCAAGTGGACTGGTCGGTGAAAAGGAACGCATTCATCCTCTATTGGCCTCTCCCCCTTACTAAGTCCCATCCCTCAAATATCGCCTCCACCATCTCATAGTCTGACCATGTGATATCATTTAGTCTGGAGTGCAAATTTCTGTACCACGTAACTTTTTTTAATCACGCAACTTTTTTTTTTTTTGCAGCCATTGGAGTCTATGGGGGTTTATTTGTGGCAAAACCTGGCAAGAAATGTGCTCATCACTACATATTGGAAGGAGAAACACCACCTCTATATTTGGCAACATCAATGAGGCCAATGAACAGGGCAATGAACATACTATTTTCCCATAGAAAAGCAGATTCCTTTGTGCAGGGGAATATCGGTGCATATATAATCCCACTAACTATCTTTCAATAAAGAAACAAGGAGTTGCTTCAATTTCCCCAATTGCCATATTTAACTAAAAAAGCTGATCTTTCCATGAGTAAAACTACAGGAGAAAAGTAAGCGCAGCCCAAGCCCCATGTATTGCACTTATGCTGAACAATGGGCTATACTGCCCCATTCATTGGCATCAGTAGTGCAGTTCTAGGGGTGAATCAATGCAGCCACCAGCTTAGCCCTGAATGTTAATGCACAAGGGTTTCACTGTGTCAAAAGGATAAGAATTAGAGCATGAACTGACACTATTCTCTTCTCAAGATACTTGTGCCCAATCATGTTCCTTAGTGACCAGGGCCAAGCTTGATAGCAGTCATGTAGCCTGTTAGCCTGACACAGTTATGATTGCACAGGAAATCCAGAATGGCCTTCAGCCATGATCTGGCAGTAATTTCAGGGCCCCCCCAGCAGCTTGTACCCACGGACACAACAAAGTTGCTTTGAGTAAATAAGAAACTAATGGCGTCCCTACTATGAAAAACCTGCACCAACTTGAGCCCAGTTGGCCAAAATGACTGCTTATTTGTATCCTATTTGCGCATCCCTTGTGAGTTGCATCAGACTCCTCTTAGCGGGGAACCTGCAATGTAACAATGTGGTGTAACTATGTGTTGGTGGTAACGAAAACAGCTATTTGCTTCCAAATAATGCTCATTGCACATACTTTGATAAATAAGCCATATAATGAGGTGGATCAGAGGATCTAATCATGTTTTCTGGTTTATGGAGCTGTTTCCAACAAATGCTATATTCATTCTACAGTATCTATAGTTCCTCAAACCAATGGCATAAGCCGGCTACACTCATGGGCAGGTCACCTGATCAGGCTGACAAATGAATTGAATTGACCCTAAGTCATCAGTTGGGGGTAAGATACAAGCAGTTTAATTAAAATCCAGTTAAATTTTTATTTCTTTGAAGCATTGAAGTAAAAAGAAACAAGTTTATTCAACTATATATTGATTTAGACTTATTAGATAATAGATTGAGAAAATTGCACACAGAGACAATTATGGATGTTACCTGTAGGGAGCACTCACAAGGGGGTTTTATAAAAATATTTTTAATTGCAGGGATTACAAACAGCACAAAAGAACTATCAATGGGCAGTGAGTATAAGGGCACATATAAATACAGCCACCCTGTCAGAGAGCATTAGCTTGAGAACACATTATATGGGGATACAGCTACGTAAACAATGAAGAGGGAAATGATACATTGTGCATGGATTCCTACCAGAGAGCTCTTATCTGATCAGCTGAAGGTGATACTCTGCTTGGCAGCTGTATGGGTAACTCCCTGCAGTACTGAGCTGAGTGGGTCAGACTCACCGTGCCGCAGTCACATCACCAAGCCTGAGTATGAATACAAATACATTCAGGATGGAGATATCATCATTGGAGGAGTGTTCACTGTGAAAAATAAAATGAACTATGTTTCTAATGGGCCTGTGAGATACTTACCCCTCTGCGCAGTGTGAGTGATTTTGCCTCTCTATGATATACAATATATTGGGGGGAATGTAGTAAAATACATTAGAGCTAAAGGGAAGAAGCAACAGGGGTAACTCAGAAATACATTATAAATATGATACAAAAGCTATTTGGTGCCCTGACCATTATGTCCTAAGAGCAAATCTAAGTGAAATAAATGTTGGATCTATTGGGGTTTTCATTTAATGTAAAAAGTGACAGTTTTTCTGCACACTGTTCACCAATGCGGTACAAATTGTCATCTGACAACTAAACATTTCTAGATGGATAACAGACAATATCTTCCCACAGGCCTTCTATAGACCTGTATAAGCAAATCCGCACCTTCCTCTTTGCTATTGATGAGATTAACAGGAACCCGGATCTGTTACCCAACATCACCCTGGGATACCGTGTATATGATTCCTGTGGGGATCCCCGTCTCGCTATAGGGAGTGCCCTGCAGATATTATCTGGCCCTGGGAATGTGGTGCCTAATTACTCCTGTAGGGGCAAAGGGGAAATTGCTGGATTTATTGGAGATCAGTCCTCACTCACATCCCTGCCTATAGCCCAGCTGCTGGGTGTATATGGATACTCACAGGTACGTTTATTAATGTGCTAATGTCACTCTGAACCTTCACAACCAAAGTTCTACATTTTTCTTTTTTAGGCTGTGAGGGGCTGTGTGAGATCTACTGATACAACTGAAAGGAACCATAATGCTTTGGCTGGGGAAGATAGTAATTTTTATTACAATTTTCAGCAGTAAGTCAGAAACGTTGATTCTTATTTTAAAAACTCTGCCTGGGGTTCCAGGGAACTTGCAGTTGGTCAGGATCAGGAATATGTGGGGGGGACTGTGATACACAAAGTGAACAAAAATCTTAGTAAATCATTCTGAAATTCAGTCAGATATAAGCAATAACCTAACAACCCTCTGTTTATAAGCAGCGCTGGAATTTCCCATTTCTCATTGGCTAGAGAAATATTCCCTGATAGTTAAAGGGTTGTGTTTAGATACATTATTATGAGACTGGTGTCAGTGTCTCTGGGATAAAACTAAAGAGGAAAGAGAATAAAGTGTTGCCCCTCACTGGGTTCTCTAAATCCCCTTGTGCAGTCGGGTTTATGAGAGGCTGAAGGTTAATGTTGTGCAGATTTTATAAAGGTTTTTCTTGATATAAATATGTTATTACTTTGCTTTCAGATCAGCTATGGCGCCACAGACCCTACACTGAGTGACAGAGAGATGTTCCCATACTATTTTAGTACAGGGCTGAGTGATGATATTCAGCACATTGCTGTGGCAGAGCTGGTGGAACAGTTGGGTTGGACCTGGGTGATCATTGTGGCCCCCGATAATGACAGCGGAGAGAAGCAGAGTCGGAACCTTCAAAATGAGATCAGCAAACATGGCGCCTGTGTTGACATCATTATCTTTATTACAGAAGATGCTGACACAAATAAGAGAAATTTTGAAAGAATACAAATATCAACTGCTGAGGTTATTGTCCTGTGTGGGACACCGTCTGATCCCATTTTATTATCACTATGCACTCAGGGCTCAGTGATTCATGAAAAGACTTTGGTGGTTACATTGTCATGGGGAGAAACTCACTATACATGTGACTTGTTATATAATGGCAGTTTAATTTATATCTATCCAAATAACCTAAATGAATTATTAGATGAGCAGTTCCATGATTATGTCTTATCAGTTACTGAAGACACCGCATTTCTTAAAGAGCTTCTGTCACTTTATCCCTCATGCTGGGCTCAAGAGAATATTAATAAAACTTATTTTATGAACTGCACTGAGATTATGACTTTAAAAGAAGTGGGAGTTTATTTCAGGCACAATGCGGAAGTGTACAGATCAGTATATACAATGGTACATGCCCTGCACACTAAGCTCTCTGTATCTGTAACACACAGGGATAAATACATCCCAATAAACACACATGGGGAGCAGGTAAGATGTTTAATCTGTATAGAGAATAAAACATAATGGTAATAGTATGTATTATCTTATTTATAGACAAACTAAACATTTATGAAATATACTGTTACTATTTGTTTGTGTGCCGCCATTCTGCTCTATAGAGAAACAAAAACAATGCTTGTTTTTAAACAGGTGACCATTAGCTACTACAGTACATTCTTATTGGTTGCTTATATGTTGATTGCACTGTAACTATAATGAAGCACTGATTGGTGGGCTTTGTACATTAGGATTTCAGGATCATTGGGTGAGTATTCTTAACAGTTACTGACCATGTACCCTGACTCGTGGGTGTATGTGCTGTATAGGCCTATTTTACTCACAGTTATTTATATGGATTAGTCAGTATAGACATGGAATTCAGCCAGTCCCTAGCCCCAATTTGTGGCCCATACAGCTCTCTAACCCTCCCCCCAGGGTGTATTTACCACCTACTGACACGTGGTGAAGTAACTATCCTGGCTGATAATATTATATAAATATATATATAGGTAAATCTTAGTGGTTTAATCCAAAGCAGTGTAAACTTTATTCATAATATTCATAATAGTTGTGAATTTTAGTGGTTTTATTTTCAGTTCAAATATACTTGAAATTGTACCAAACTCAAATCTTTGCTTATTTATTAAAAATATTCAAATCTAAAAATATCGATCAAATTAAACTGGGGAAAAACTAATATGCATTAAATTTGCATTCTACTAGTGATGAGCGAATCTGCCCCATTTTGCTCTGCCATAAAATTCGTGAAACGGCAAGAAAATTTGCGAAACGCATTTGTCACGCAATTTTTTTGTCGCCCGCGCCCAATATGACGTGACGCGCGACAAAAAAATTCTACATGACAAATTTTTCCACAGCGAATTTTCACAGAAGTTTCGTGAAACAATTCACCAATGGCGAAATACAGAAATTCGCTGTGAATCCATGCCTGTCGAATTTCGCTCATCACTACATTCTATTCATCATTTTCAATGGGCTTACAAACTCTCAATTTTTTTTTAAAGCTTTTAGATGCTTTTAGAGTTACATTCAAGTTTTTTGCAATTAAATAATTATCAAAAATGTGAGTTTTGGCAGCTCGAGTTCAAATTCATAAGTTTTAGAGCAGAAAAACTGTAGTAAAAATTCAAACATTACTAAATGTCAGTGTGTCAGTGTGTTTTTGCTTCCCTACTGGCACATTTTGTGCCCATCATTCAGCGCTTTGTCATTTATATAAACTCCTCCTCTCATTTTTTTAGAAATGTCATAAAAAGCATTCTGTTTAGCATAGCTTTGTAGTTTGGTAGTTTGCAGTAGAAAGATTATTTACCCATTTTTGTTTTGTCAGGATGTGTACTTTTGAAAAAATATATGTTTTTCTAGGGTCTCCATACTGTTAGGGGGTCTTATGGCACATAATACACATACCGGGTGCTTATATTGCAGTGTATACACTTTGTAACTAATTTCCTTTTGGGGTCTCTAAATGCCAGATACAGTGGTGTGAAAACATATTTGCCCCCTTCCTGATTTCTTATTCTTTTGCATGTTTGTCACACTTAAATGTTTCTGCTCATCAAAAACCGTTAACTATTAGTCAAAGATAACATAATTGAACACAAAATGCAGTTTTTAAATGAAGGTTTACGTTATTAAGGGAGAAAAAAAACTCCAAATCTACATGGCCCTGTGTGAAAAAGTGATTGCCCCCCTTGTTAAAAAATAACTTAACTGTGGTTTATCACACCTGAGTTCAATTTCTGTAGTCACCCCCAGGCCTGATTACTGCCACACCTGTTTCAATCAAGAAATCACTTAAATAGGAGCTACCTGACACAGAGAAGTAGCCCAAAAGCACCTCAAAAGCTACACATCATGCCAAGATCCAAAGAAATTCAGGAACAAATGAGAACAAAAGTAATTGAGATCTATCAGTCTGGTAAAGGTTATAAAGCCATTTCTAAAGCTTTGGGACTCCAGCGAACCACAGTGAGAGCCATTATCCACAAATGGCAAAAACATGGAACAGTGGTGAACCTTCCCAGGAGTGGCCGGCCGACCAAAATTACCCCAAGAGCACAGAGACAACTCATCCGAGAGGCCACAAAAGACCCCAGGACAACATCTAAAGAACTGCAGGCCTCACTTGCCTCAATTAAGGTCAGTGTTCACGACTCCACCATAAGAAAGAGACTGGGCAAAAACGGCCTGCATGGCAGATTTCCAAGGCACAAACCACTTTTAAGCAAAAAGAACATTAAGGCTCATCTCAATTTTGCTAAAAAACATCTCAATGATTGCCAAGACTTTTGAGAAAATACCTTGTGGACCGACGAGACAAAAGTTGAACTTTTTGGAAGGTGCGTGTCCCGTTACATCTGGCGTAAAAGTAACACAGCATTTCAGAAAAAGAACATCATACCAACAGTAAAATATGGTGGTGGTAGTGTGATGGTCTGGGGTTGTTTTGCTGCTTCAGGACCTGGAAGTCTTGCTGTGATAGATGGAACCATGAATTCTACTGTCTACCAAAAAATCCTGAAGGAGAATGTCCGGCCGTCTGTTCGTCAACTCAAGCTGAAGCGATCTTGGGTGCTGCAGCAGGACAATGACCCAAAACACACCAGCAAATCCACCTCTGAATGGCTGAAGAAAAACAAAATGAAGACTTTGGAGTGGCCTAGTCAAAGTCCTGACCTGAATCCTATTGAGATGTTGTGGCATGACCTTAAAAAGGCGGTTCATGCTAGAAAACCCTCAAATAAAGCTGAATTACAACAATTCTGCAAAGATGAGTGGGCCAAAATTCCTCCAGAGCGCTGTAAAAGACTTGTTGCAAGTTATCACAAACTCTTGATTGCAGTTATTGCTGCTAAGGGTGGCCCAACCAGTTATTAGGTTCAGGGGACAATTACTTTTTCACACAGGGCCATGTAGGTTTGGATTTTTTTTCTCCCTAAATAATAAAACCCCTCATTTAAAAACTGCATTTTGTGTTTACTTGTGTTATCTTTGACTAATAGTTACATGTGTTTGATGATCAGAAACATTTTGTGTGACAAACATGCAAAAGAATAAGAAATCAGGAAGGGGGCAAATAGTTTTTCACACCACTGTACATCGGTGATCCTATGCACAATGGGCATCAAACTGATCAGTGGACCCTTGGCTTTCATATTTAGGGTGTGTTTTCTTGGTACCTAATGTTATGTGGGAGATAAGGCGCTTGAAAGTGGAAGGTTTGATGCAATTTTCAGGTATTTCATCTAAACGGGCAATTTTGGGAAAGCATTGTGACTCTGTCGTTTGGAGTAGAAAGACATGGATACCCATTTTGAATTTACCTGAATGTGTACTTTCCGAAAATATATGGTTTTTGGGGGTCAATGTGTTCCAGGATTTTTGGCTTTGGAATCTAAAGTATGCCGTATTCTGCTGTAATGCTTTGAAAATTTGGTAATTTACTACTGGGAGTTTTTCATCTACAGAAGTGAGAAATCTCCATAAAACTATACATATCAGGTATTGGCACGTTCGGGAGACATGAGGCTTTCCAAATCAGTTGAATTTTTGTCCACAAAATAAAATAAGTTTCTGGTAGAAATCCCTATATCATGAAAAATATACATTTTTCTTTTTTTTTTTTTGTATTTTGAGCTCTAAATCATGTTCCAGAAGTGGAAATACACAAAAACTCTGGCAGATTTGGAAAGCTCAGGTTCTCCTGAAAAAAACAATATATAGTTTGCCTACTTAAACTTAATCCTTCTCCCAGTAAAAGCCCCTACATTGAGAGAGGACAGAATGTTTACAAAACGTCTGGCACTGAGGGGAACCGAAATGTGAAATTCTGCTCTCACTTCAAGGGTTAAAGGGGTGAGGGAATTCTGCCTACTCTTATTATTATATACTAAAAATTACCTACAAATACATTTAGAAAGATATACAGTATACAATAAATGTCATTTCAGTTCAATTGTTATTTTATATCCCCTCAACTACTGTAAATATTATGGATCCATATGGGGCACCATTAATTGTGGCACAACAGTGAGTAAAGGCCGTAGCTGTGTCAGTAAGTCGGCGACTGAAAGACGCTTGAATTGGGAATTGTTGCAGTAGAAATGTTATTTATTTAGTGACAAAGGTTAAAAATGGCTATGCAACTCTGCAACACAACTAGTCTACACTAACAGGTTAGCCATTTGAGGGAAAGTGATGGGGTGCAGAGCTGATTCTGACTCTCAGAGAAACCTGGGGGGCAGCAGTTCCAGCACAGAAGGGCAGGTTATTACAGAAGGGCAGGTTGTAGAAATAAGGATTTAATTATTAGAAAGGTTATAAGAAAGGTATATAAGGCCGTCAAGCAGACCCTACTTGCTGGGCTGTTGGATGGTTGCCCGGTGCTAGGGTATAACATGGGGTGGGACTGACAGCAGGGTTTTGAGAGGGGCTGGGGGAGAACTAGTAGTTCACATTGGTACCAATGGCAAAGTCAAAAGAAGGGGGAGTTCTTAAAGGGAAACTAAAGCATAAAAAAGAATATAGCTAGAAATGTTTAGCTATGTGTTTGAGCCCCTGTACCAGCCCAACATCCCCAAAGCTCTATAGAAATAAAGCCCCATGCCCCTGAAGATGCCCACAGTAGCTCTCCATCTTTTGCCCAACTACTGCACATGCTCAGTCTGCTCTTGGCTGATGTCAGTGAGCTTAGGGATCCACTCACAATATTCTTCTTTCCTATGCTTGCTCTAGTCACTGCCTGTTCCCTATTAAACATGCATACAGGCCAACCAATCACAGTCCTGTCTGGCTGCTCCCTATAAAACTCAAGTCCTGCTCTGGCACTTTGAGCTTGGGGAGAGACTTTAGCTGAATCCTTATTGTGTGACTTTTCTTTCCATCTTGTTAGAAAGGATGGAAACATTGACAGAACTTAGAGAAACTGAATTCAGCGCAATTATTTAAAAGTATTGTGTTATTAATTAAACATAAAATAGGTTGATTCTATCACTTATATACCATAGAGTGAAAACCCCTTATACCCACATAGGGGACAAACATAACAAAAAACACAACTTATTGCAATGCCTTGTAGGTTGCCATGGTTATCCATATGGCAGGGCATTATAGTAGAAGCCTGAACAATAGGACTCTGTATAGTCAATAATTAATATTCCCTGGCTCTGGGCACTGAGCATCAATTCACCATTTCTTAGTCCAGTATTCAGGGGGTGCATTGGTTTAAATAACTTTTTGTATATGTGACTAGAGATATAGTAATCTGTATAGACAACTATGGCCATGACTGGTGCATCATTTTCAGGCCTTGCTGTTGGGGTAGACAGTAGGATAGGCCTGTCCAGTATCCTTGGTCAGGTACATAGGGGGGCCAGTTAGCTGACTGATTTAGGGTATATATACTGATAGGTAAGAGGTATAGGAGTGAATTTCTGCAAATGCTAGTCTGGTGGGCAAGTAATATGGTTGGATCCCCATTCTACTGTATGTTGTGCAGATCCCTTAGTACCATCCAAATTATGCTTGGGCAGGGTACCAGGAGTGCAGGATAAGGATCAGTTTCAGCCTTGCCTGAAGTTTGCTCTATGCTGTTTCCTCACAGAGACAGGTACTGTTCACTTCCAGTGGGGGCATGTAGTCTCTGGGGGTCAGTATCTGCAAACTATTTGTTAGTAACGTGTAGTAGGTATCAAACTGGCCACGGTAGCCTTTTGTGTAGGGTACCATCTTAGAGCCTACGGGACTGACAAGGCTCTTGACTGGTTGGATTTGCAGGGTTATTTTCCCTGGGTCTATCATGCTTAGCTAGATGATTCCTGGCATGACTCCTGGCACGGTGCATGGGTTTTGGGGTGTAGGACATGGACAGGCCCTTATGCACTCTGTAGGCATCAGGCGAGTGACATATTATCTACAACAGTGCTGTCCAACTGGACCCCCCTCTGTGTGGCCCCCCACCTGTCTGGCTGCTTTGATGGCTAACTGCCCCCATGCATGGTTAACACCTCAGATTCAGGCTGTAATCCCCCTGTATTGTTTAAATATGTAATCCCCCTGTATTGTTTAAAAATGTATTCCCATGTACTTTTCACACCTTTTAATCTCTGCATTGTTCACCCCCTGCAGTGTTCACACCCCAGGCTCAGGCTGTAAATCCCACATTGTTCAACTGTTCACACCTCAGACTGTAGTAGCAGTAGAAACCCACAAATAAACCCTGCACACTATAAAAAGAACATATACTGTGGTGGTACTGCAATTAAAAAGTTTTTTAATATATAGTTATTGTGCAGACTGTAGGAGCAGTACCAGCATTGTGGCACTGTAGGCTGCCTGCATGTGCCATACACACAGGCAGCATAGGACAGGCAGAGTATGGCACACACAGGCAGGGTAGGGAAGGCAGAGTATGGCACACACAGGCAGGGTAGGGCAGGCAGAGTATGGCACACACAGGCAGGGTAGGGCAGGCAGAGTATGGCACACACAGGCAGGGTAGGGCAGGCAGAGTATGGCACACACAGGCAGGGTATGGCAGGCAGAGTATGGCACACACAGGCAGGGTAGGGCAGGCAGAGTATGGCACACACAGGCAGGGTAGGGCAGGCAGAGTATGGCACACACAGGCAGGGTAGGGCAGGCAGAGTATGGCACACACAGGCAGGGTAGGGCAGGCAGAGTATGGCACACACAGGCAGGGTAGGGAAGGCAGAGTATGGCACACAGAGGCAGCATATGGCAGGCAGAGAATGGCACACACAGGCAGGGTAGGGGAGGCAGAGAATGGCACACACAGGCAGGGTAGGGGAGGCAGAGTATGGCAGGTTTTTGCTGTACTACCACCATTAATATGGCTATGGTCGTGCGATAACATGGGTGTGGTTTCAAGTGGGTGTGGTTTTAAAAAGGGGAGTGGTCAAAACTAGCCTCCATTATCGGCCCTCCACCACGGAGGCCGAAAAAATTCCGGCCCTCGGTACCACAGAAGTTGGACAGCACTGATCTACAAGATGCATTTGTTTTGCAGGGGAAAACAAGATGGCTATATCTAGTAGCTTGTCTGATACATGTAGAATGTCATTGACTGTTTTTTGTTTCCCCTGCTAAGTCTATTCCTCAGGTGGTTACTACTTTAGCTCTTCCAGTAGTGATCTCTGGGAGAGCAGGTTATTACAGGCGTGTTGGTAAGTAGTGGGAGTGGGAAGACCTTCTGGTCTGTTGCTATCCTCCTTCCTTATCAGTAAAGTATTTAGTCCTCTCTCCCCAGATGTGGGTTGCACACTCGGTATCATTACTTTGGTGTGAGCTTTGCCTTTATAGAGTTCTAGCCCTTTCTCTGGTTATTCTCATGGCTCATTCCTCTTTTATTTCAGTCCAGATTCCTGGGCAGATACAGAGTTCTAGTCCTTTCTCTGGCTATTCCCACGGCTCATTCCTCTTTTATTTCAGTCCAGATTCCTGGGCAGATACAGAGTTCTAGTCCTTTCTCTGGCTATTCCCACGGCTCATTCCTCTTTTATTTCAGTCCAGATTCCTGGGCAGATACAGAGTTCTAGTCCTTTCTCTGGCTATTCCCACGGCTCATTCCTCTTTTATTTCAGTCCAGATTCCTGGGCAGATACAGAGTTCTAGTCCTTTCTCTGGCTATTCCCACGGCTCATTCCTCTTTTATTTCAGTCCAAATTCCTGGGCAGATACAGAGTTCTAGTCCTTTCTCTGGCTATTCCCACGGCTCATTCCTCTTTTATTTCAGTCCAAATTCCTGGGCAGATACAGAGTTCTAGTCCTTTCTCTGGCTATTCCCATGGCTCATTCCTCTTTTATTTCAGTACAGATTCCTGGGCAGATATAGAGTTCTAGTCCTTTCTCTGGCTATTCCCACGGCTCATTCCTCTTTTATTTCAGTCCAGATTCCTGGGCAGATACAGAGTTCACAGGTTTATACCAGGTATTTGTTTCTACTCCCCACAGTGGGGTTTTCACTTGGTTTGGGATGTATCTGGAATAGATTCATATTCTAGGATAAGACTTCCTTCCTTTGTGGAACTTTTACCCCCCCCAATTAGGGATATTAGCTTGCTATGTCCCAGTAAGTGTTGACATGGAGTGGCCAGGGAATAGGGAAAATTGTATCATACTTACCGTGATTTTCCTTTCCTGGCCACTCCATGTCAAGGTTCCCACCCTTTTCAGGTAGTTTCTATAAGCTTATTACTAGACACTGGAGTGGAGGTAGGGTTGGCCTTTTAAAGCTTTGGGGAGGGGCCTTCTGATGGGAGCAGAGGGGAGGGGCTTTCCCGGTAAGTGTTGACATGGAGTGGCCAGGAAAGGAAAATAACGGTAAGTATGATACAATTTCCCTTATTCTGGCTTTGATGCCTTCCATAGAACTCAATGGCACTCGATGGATCAAATCTGGTGAAAAGATAGTCCCGATGAAAGTGTGACCAAAGCGTTAACAAATTCCAAAATTTTCGTACTCTTTGCACAATGTCCGAAAAAAAAGTACCAAAAACCATGAAAAACTCATGGAATTTTAACTAAATTTTCGTATACACTCAGAAATGTTCTATAATTTATAAAAATACAAATGTATCTCAAAATTGTTTAGTAAATGGGCCCCCAAATGTTATTATCACATCCCATTCATTAAAGGGGATGTAACCCCTGCTGCACTGCTCAACCAAATGTTACTCAGCTGTTGCTGAACTACAAATCCCAGAATAATGTAACATATAATGAATAGTGAGGCATGCTGGGAGCTGTAGTCCAGCAACATCAGGGTTGTATTGTTAAAGCAATATTGCACAATAAAACTTTCCCAGCTCTCTAGGGCCCGCATTGGCAGCATTGAAATGCAAAAGAATCCTCCAATGAGAATCCCAGCTGATGTGAGTAAATCCGGCTCCCTGTTCTCTGTTCCTGCAATTGGAGTTGGGAGCAATAAGCACAGTTTCCCAGCACTGAACAAGTCTGTCCCTTTATCCCCATGTCTGATTCCTGTGCCATATAATGACGGGAAAATGCCATCATTATCTCTATATGTAAGGTACCAGCAAGGGGCCTGACACAGTGCTGGGAATCAGCATTCTCATTGGTCAGTGCTTTAAAATTTATAATGAAGAATTCTCATTGATGAATTTTCTTGCTTCTATAATAATGTTTTTTTGGCAACTTCTATAACAAAACTAGGGGGCACAGTGGGACAGTGTTATGGTTGGTTTACATCCCCTTTATATTGTATTCATTATGCAGTTACACCGCTATATGAGAAATCTGCACTTCAGGGATCCCTGGGGAACAGAAACTCATTATAAGGAGTTCAGAGACATTCTCAGGGAATATTGGATCATGAACTGGTGTTATTTCCATGATTCGGGTATTTGTAGAAACCTTGTTGGAAAGATTGTGTTGTCAGAATCCCAACCCAAAATTCAAATTAACATCCAAGAAATAATCTGGAAGAAGAATCAGGTAGGAATGAAAGAGAATTTCCATTTCTTTCTATTCCCACTAGCCCCTCACCATTCTAATATTTCTATTTAATGGAATAAAATGACAATTCTGAACATAAAGACATTATACAGGCAGTGAGGTTTGAATGCAGAATATTAAACATATTAGCACATACCTACAGTATATTAAGGGTAACACCTCTCTACTTATATTGAAGTAATTGCCCCCTAAATGCCCCAACCTCATCCAACTTCAGGGTCTCACATAAACTACACAGCCCTGACCCAGTCCTTATATACATACACATACACGCTTCTATTATATCAGCCAATGCTGCTCTTTGCAATGAGTTGTGAGGCCTCGGTTGCCCAGAAACTGATCCATGTTTCTATTTGGTACATTTGCTAAATTGCACCGGGGCAGTTACTTATTGCAGCCAATCACTTTTGGTTTGTAACTCGGTATTCTGACTAAAACATATTATTGGTTAGTTGCTAATGATAACTGCACGGCTGCATTTTCCTAGTTCTTTTCATGACGGATGCTGAGATTTTATTTAACTTCTTTTGTGACTTCTACCATTTTACCAGTTACTTATTCTAGTCTGGATATTACTGTTATTTATTTTTTATTCTTATGACATTATATTAATATCCAGAGAAATTTGAATGATTTTTGGGACTTTCATTTCCATTTTATATTAAACTAAGTGAAAATCTTCCCTAAACCTAACGAGGCAGATTTACTAACACAGGTACTAAGTTGCACTAGCGCAGCGACCCTGCAATAATCATGCACATTACAAAGTGAAACAAAAGATCTGATTGGTTGCTATAAGTAATAGCACTAGTGCATTTTCAATTCTTCTTTACAGACTGTGAAATCCCAGTGTTCTGCAAACTGCCCTCCTGGCTCCAGAAAAATGGCGGGGAAATCAGCGGTGCCCTGCTGCTATGCCTGTGTGCCCTGCTCCCATGGGGAGATCTCTAATAGAACAGGTACAGTCATAATAATAATAATAATAATAATAATAATAATAGAAATGAGTAGGATGTTTAACTCTTTCCTTCTGTTGCATATTCAGTTACACACTCTTCCATAATTTTTTAACTTAATATCTACTTTTTTTCATTTCCCCTCCCAACCAATGGTGGTTGTAAGATACATATTCGGGGTCTGGGCAAAATTTTGTATGGGGTGCAAAATTGTTACACAACTGATATTAACATATACATGTGATAGCAATAATATTCTTTCACTTGTGTTACAGATATGGGAAATTGTTTCAAATGTGAAGACAATGAGTGGCCAAATCAGGAGAAGACCCTGTGTATTGAGAAACAAATAGAATTTCTTTCCTATGCTGGTGATCCCCTAACTCTAATCTCTATTATCTCATCTGTAATCCTTTTTATAATAGCAGCAGTTATACTGGGAATCTTTATTTCATTCCGAGACACCCCAGTAGTGAGAGCCAATAATCACACTCTGAGCTTTATTCTCCTTGTCTCCATCAAGCTGAGCTTCCTCTCTGTGTTTCTGTTCCTCGGTCGCCCTGTGGATATAACCTGCATGCTCCGGCAAACCTCCTTTGGGATCACCTTCTCCATAGCTGTGTCTTGTGTCCTGGCCAAGACTCTCATGGTTTCCATTGCATTCAAAGCCACTAAGCCTGGGAGTCCCTGGAGAAAATGGGTTGGGGTAAAACTGGCAAATGGCCTTGTTTTTAATTTTTCATTAATTCAGTTTATGATTAGTGTTATCTGGTTGGTCATTGCACCCCCTTATGTGGAGCACAACACACATTCTGAACCTGGAAAAATCATCATTCAGTGCAATGAGGGCTCAGCCATTGGCTTCTATATTGTCCTCTCCTACATGGGACTGTTGGCATCTGTGAGCTTCATTGTAGCTTTCTTGGCTCGGAGCTTACCGGACAGTTTTAATGAGGCCAAGTACATCACTTTCAGCATGCTGCTCTTCTGCAGTGTTTGGATCACAATGATCCCGGCCTATCTGAGCACCAAAGGCAAATACATGGTGGCAGTGGAAATATTTGCCATCATCTCTTCATCCTGTGGCCTTCTCTTCTGTATATTCCTACCCAAATGTTACATTATTTTATTCAAACCAGAGATGAACTCAAAACAATATTTGTTGGGAAAATGTAATACATAAAAGCTCATTTATCCTACAGGGTACAAATACTGTCCCCCTGTCCCACCCACCCACCCTTCGGGTTAGGGAGCGCCAGTGGTTGTACCAAGCTATGGAGCTATTTCCTTATGGCCGCCTCTATGGCCGGGAATAAATACAAGGCTAAGTTGCTCCCACTCTCTCCCTGCCCCTGGGTAAATGTGGGCTGTCGTACAGAGGGCAGATATGGTCCAACTGCAAGTGCTTGAGAATAAGCCCTAATGGACATGAATTTGCTCCCCTTAGTGCTCCTGCACTGGCAGTAGGGGCAGGTAATTAGTAATTTGCTGTTATGGGAATTGTTTTCATATAGATCAATGTTTTGTTACATTTGGCAATAAACATCTTTTTCATCTGAAATTAGAGGTGCCCTCTGGGCCTCATGTGATTAAAGAAAGAAAATATATTATTCTCTCTCCCTACAAATGCTACAAGCAACTCTGCTTCTTTCTTCTATTCTGTCACAGATTTTTAAGCTGTGTGACTGGCATTCCCTTTAACCCTTTCACTGCCAGCCGTTTTGGACAAAGCGGAATTTTTACTGCCAGACAATTTTTGAACATTTTGCACTGTTTCACTTTAGGGGCCTTTCCTCGGGGGGGGACTTTTAGTTTACCCAGGAAAACAATATATTATTTTTTTTTCAGGACAACCTAAGCTTTCAAAATATAGTATAATTTTGGTATAATTCCACACATACCAGAAACAAAAATTATTTTATGCACAAAAAAACAACTGATTTGGAAAATCTTATGTCTCCTGAATGTGCAAATACCAAATATATATAGTTTTATGGAGATTTCTCACTTGTATAGGTCAAAAACTCCCAGCAGGACACTACCAAATTTCCAAAGCACTGCTCCAGAAAGCTGCATACTTTAGATTTCAAGGCCTAAAATTCCACTAACAGAAGGTTTATCCCAGAAAATTACACATTTCTGGAAATAACAGATTCTGGGGAATCCAGAATAGGCACAATTGTCTGTCTACTCCAAACTATCAAGTCATAATACTTTCTTAAAGTTATTGGTTTTTATCAAAATTTGTGAAATTTTTAAAAAAATCACTTCAAAGATTCTAGTCTATAGAATCTTATCTCCTATAGGTCATAAAGAAACCAAATAAAACCCTAAATATGAACACCAGGGGTCCACTGAACAGTTTGATACCCAATATGTATAGGTTTAGCTAAGTATGTGGCATGTAGGGGCCCCAATGTGAACATACCCCCATATGATCAATCATTTCTGTAATTTCAGCTTCTTCAAAATCAACACATTCATTCAACACAGTCATGTATTTTTGAAAAGTACACATTCCCCGAATCTAAAATGGGTACCCATGTCTTTCTTCTCCAAGTACCAAGCCACACAGCTTTTCTAAATGTAGCAATTTTGATGACATTTCCAAAAATCCCCTCAAAGCTTCCACTTTGCAGCATCTTATCTCCCACATAGCATTAGGTACCAAGATAAAATACCCTAAATATGAACGCCAGGGGTCCACTGAACAGTTTGATGCCCAATATGTATAGGTTTACCTAAGTGGCATGTAGGGGCCCCAATGGGGACATACCCCCATATGATCTATCATTTCAGCTCCTGCAAAATCAACACATTTACATAATTTATACATACAAAAAAAGTACACTCACCCCAGAAAGCCATATATTTTTGGAAAGTACACATTCCCCTGAATCTATAATGGGTAAACATTTCTTTTTACTCCAAAGTACTAAGCCATAAAGCTTTCCTGTTTGCTGATTTTTATGACATTTCAGAAAATCCCCTAAAAATGTTGCAATTTGCCGCATTTATCTCACACAATTTCTTGCGTACAGAGGCAAATCACCCCAAATAGGAACACCAGAGGTCTACTGAACAGTTTGATGCCCAATATGCATAGCTATACCAAAGTCTGTGGTGCCAAAATGGACCAAAATGAAAATAGTGCATATGGATTTCTCACCTGCCAACTCAGCTTTTGCATACAGAGCCCCCTGTCAGCGTATTATGTGCCATAACCCCCCATAACTATACAGAGATCCCCAGAAAACCATATAGTTTTGGAAAGTACACATTCTGACAAATGCAACATGGGTAAAGAATCCTTTCTACACCAAAGTACCAATCTGCAAAGTTTTCCCAAATTTAGTGGTTTATATGACATTTCAGAAAATCGCCTAAAAATTTAGCAATTTGCCACATTTATCTCACACAATTTCTTGGGTACAAAGGTAAATAACCCCAAATAGGAACCGAACAGTTTGATGCCCAATATGCATAGATATACCAAAGTCTGTGGTATGTACTGACCCCAAAATGAAAATAGCGTATATGGATTTCTCGCCTGCCAACTCAGCTTTTGCATATAGAGCCCCCTGTCAGCGTATTATGTGCCGTAACCCCCCCCTAACTATACAGAGACCCCCAGAAAACCATACATTTTTGTAAAGTACACATTCTGATGAATTCAAAATAGGTAAAGTTGTTTTTCTACACCAAAGTACCACATGGCAAAGCTACGCTAAAACAGATCAGGAACACTTATACAGGGATAAAATGCAATAAAACCAAAAAAATTGTGCAAATTAGTGAAACAACAAAATAAGTCACACGACAGTGTAATTAGTGGTCAGAATATCTGATCCAATAGTCACGCTGTCAAAATATACAGTTTTTAGGGAAAAGAAACTAAAAACAAAGTGTTAACAAAAATTTAAAAAAAAAGTTTTTGTGTATACATGTGTGTACATGTGTAAAAGTTGCGTGACAGTGTGTAAGTGTGTATATTAGTGCATATAAGTGTGCAAAATGAAAAAAACAAAAAAACTGCTAAATTTTCTACTGTAGGTGTGTGTAAATGTCTGTAAGTGTGTATAAGTGAGTTTGAGTGTGTGTAAGTGCAAAAAAACCCCATCTTACCTGTCCTGAAGCAGGGATCGCAGTCCTGGTCCACCTGCTTCAGTCTTCATCCGGGGCCGGCACTGGGGGGGAAACAGGAATTGAAGACGAAGCAGCAGATGCAATGCGATCGTGTATGCTGCTTGGGGGTCGGCCCTGCGATGATCGCGTTGCAGGGTCGTCATGACAACCCCCCTGGCTCATTGCACAGGGGGCTGTCATTGCTAAAAACTCTCTACAGAAGCGGCAGCTTAAGCAGAGATTACCTTTATCTGCCAAACAACGTACGCCGGACATTGTTGGCAGTGAAAGGGTAAAGGAAGCCAACCATGATCAAACACAATATGTTCTCCCCTGAGGCAGTGAGTAGCTGGTGAGACCCAGGGGGAAATCTGTAGAACTTTACTGGGTGATTGTGGAAATAGAGGTGAAACTGTAACAAATAGAACAAAATGCAATGATTGGGTTGCAATAAAAGACAACTACATTGATAAAACTACTGCAACATGGGTACAAATGCTGGCAGTAATTATATACAGGGTCTCTGAGGTGCTGGCAGCTGTAATGGTGGCTCAGTGCAGGTTTCTGCCCATATACTTACCAGCGATGGTACCATGGGGGAGAAGGTGGATATGGGGTGCTTCTTCCACAGCATGGGCTACAAAATGGAGTCTGAACTCCCACAATGCACTGTAATAGGTCACATGTCAGGAGAAAGGTGGTTCCATAGGGTCAGAGGCTCCTCAGAAAATGTTTCACTGAATATACAGCAAACAGCCAGCAGAGGGAGTTCACTGCTAATGAGCAACAATAAACAACAAGATGGTGGGAGCTTATGCTGGAGACATGACACAATTGATGGTACTAGAAGTCATTTATCTGCTACAAAGGGAGATGAGATGTAGACCCTTAATTTTCATGCCAACATGGTGTGGGGTTTGTTTGCAAATTCAAAGTTTTTTTGTTTTGTTCTCGTCAGCACATCCATAGCTTTGGCTGCTAAATGCTGTGTCAGGTCTGCTCTAAGCAGGTTAACCCTTTCACTGCCAGCTGATTTGTTCCAAAAGTGAACATCTACTGCCAAGCCATTTTTGGACATTTTGCACTCATTACATTTGCTTCGGTTTTTTGACAAGAAAACCTACATGAAATAAAACATGTTCAATATCAATTTTCCGGAACGAATTGGGCTTGAATATTGTAACAACATTTTGAAATTTTTCTGGAGATTAACCACATTTTTTGAGTGAAATATGTTAAAAAAAGTGAAATAAAGAAAAAAGAATTTTTATTTTGTGCTTTTTTCCAAGAATGATTACATTAACTTACAAAAGTTTTACTGTTTGTAAAAGCCCCGATTCTGCTGAATCCAACAATACCAAATATGTATGGGTAACCCACTTTTCTTGTCCAGAAGACACCCCAATAATAAAACAGAATTTTGTGCAATTTTCCATAAAAACAAAAGTGAAAAGACAATCTCTATTTTAACATGGCATATCTTATAACAGAAATGGAATACCCCCATAAGTTAGACATTTTTAGAAACTTCCCACCTCTTTTATTTTTAGTTGTGGTGTAGATTTTGCTCTAAATGCAGCTCCTGTCATACAGATAGTGTAAAAACAGATACCAAATTTTTTAATTTTTTTTTCTGAAACACTATCACAGTCACAAAGTCCAAAGTAAATTTGAGAATAAAACACCTATGAAAATTTTCAAATGAAGGCAGGATATGAAAGAACAAGTTATCCCGAGTAAAACGATACCCCACATGCATGGGTGCGCCTAAAGACACGGCCCCCAAACAGCCCAAAACAGGGGCAATACATAAGGGCAATTTCAGCAGGAAAGTTTGGAGCTGCGTTCTAAGTGCACTCCATGCAGTTTGTCAGTCTAAACACCCCCTTACCTGTGAAATACCCCCACAAACTATATGTTTTATGAAAGTGCACACCTGTAGCTATTCAGCAGCGCCATTCTTGCTTCCCTACATGTAGAATTGTGGACGCAGGTCTCCATAGAAGTTTGTGGTTTTGCCTAAAATAAAGAAAAAAAAGATCCAAAGTTACATTTCTCCCCAAAATTGCAATAACAACTAAAAAAACCTGCCCAATTTAGCCCCAAATTATATTCTATTTACCTTTCTCTGTTTAGTTTAACATCTTTTTGTAGTAACCTGTGTAGGGAACTGGTAAATTATGCCTTTTCCTAACTCTGTGGTCCCCTAGTTCTCTAGACAGCTATAAGGGTCCTTAATGTAATAGGAAGTAAGTCCCTTGTTCCTGGGTCATAGCATGACCCCTTGTGCATTTCCACAGTTTGGCCATAAGGTGGCACTGTGGATATAAAAGGCTGAGCAGCCATGAGGCTAGAGTCCATTTTGTGGAGCTCTCTCCACAAGAGGAGAGCTCTACTCTGAATAGGTAGGTTCAGATAGAATAGGCAGTTCCTGTTATAGATCACACTAGGGGGCACATTTACTAACCCACGAACGGGCCAAATGTGTCCGATTGTGTTTTTTTCGTAATGATCGGTAATTTTGCGATTTTTTTCGGCGTCTTTACGACTTTTTCGTATTTTTTGCTATTTTTTTTGGCGTCTTTACGATTTTTGTGTAAAGACGCCGAAAAAATCGCAAAAAATACGAAAAAGTCGCAAAATGTTCGTTTCCAATCGGAATTTTTCCAATTCGGATTCGAAATCGTGTCTTAGTAAATCAGCCCCTAGGTGTGATAGACAGGCAGGGATATTTAGTGAGCTGCATTTGCTCCAACCAGGAATTGTAGAGGCATTATAAGCCGGGTATAATACTGCCCAGAGTAGGGGTAACAGTGTACAGACCTAGGGCTAGATAGTGATCACCCAGGTACCACTGGAAGCATATACCTGAAAGCTGGGAGTTAACCCATTGTGCCCTGCAGCTAAAGGATTATTGTGACTATTCCTTGTAAGTACTGCCTATTCTGTGAGTTGCTACTACCTACCTATTCTGTGCTGTAATTACTCCTAAGTGGCTGTGTAAATAAACAGTTCATGGTTTCAATGTTAAGAACCACTGGCGCCCATTTATTGAGAAATACAACACATATCTACCCGGCCTCCATACAAAGCGAGGGCTCACCCCTGAAGGATACAGTCTCATCCTGGGTAAAATACGGTGTAGCTTGTGGTAATTAAAGGGCTAATTTACTATAAGCTTACATTTGGCGCGGCCAAAGTGGGGCCTGTACCAGGTATTGTGTTGTGAGAGAGACGCTGGCAGGAACTTCTGTGGTTCTTGATCCTGCATGCTGCATCTCTTAATAGTAATTGTGCATGAAATATATGTGGCACATCAGAAGCACTGAAGCAGTGTGACAAAACGTGCCAAAATGCCTTGCATAGACCCATATGAAGTGGCTGAATGGGCTATAGAAGTGGGTACTAACCCCATGCAAAGTTTTGCACTAGACTTTGTGCCCCTGAATCGTAATTGGGGCATAATAGAATGCTTATTAGGCGGTTACCCAAAGCTGAATGGTTTCCAAATGGTGGCAAGGAGACCTGCTGACAGACCTGGTCATGTAACATTGCTATACAGAGCAGCAGCTAATGTGTATGACTATGATGGGCCCTATGCCGTTTTGCCTGGTGATGGGTTTTGCCCCTATGGTTGCCCTGTGATATATAGCTATCCAGGCAAACCCCCATCAAAAGAGATCAGATATGCAGCACGCCTGGTTAGGAACGCACGCCTGGCCCGGGACGCAAAGGCCAAAAAAACTACTGCTACTCTTAATTGCCTGGTGGAAAACTCACCAGGGGGAGCAGAGATAGAGGCTAAAGAGAAGAATAATATTTTTGCAGTAAAGACTGAGCCAGTGACTGCTCCGGAGGTGTCCGCAATGGAGGACTCCCCAAAGTGCAAACCCCATGTTCCCCAACTGATGGAGCAGGTAGTGAATTACCAGTGTCAGTGGACTACGCACTTACAGTTCAGCTCGACAAGTTGTGCACCGAGAAACTGCAAGCTGAGACTGAAGCGAAAGTGTTAAAAGTGACTGTTTCTGTGGCCATGCAAGTACCCGAGAGTGAGGGAGAAAATGCTGCCACTACTATTGCCGTGTCAGAGGTGTTTGAAAACCCTGTACTAAATATTGAATCTGCACCGGAGTGTTTGGCGCAAAATCCAATTAGGCAGCCGGAGGTAGATGACCCCGGAAGTGTGTCTCTCAAAACTGAGCCCGCGCTGCCACATTTGGCGTGATAACTACCTCTGCAGGCGGAAGAAGTAAAGTGTGTCAGCGGTCCCATAGAGAGCGGGGAGGTGTGTATCCCAGAGGTGCCAGCAACTGCGGCCTCTGTACTAGAAGCACCCTTAACTCCCCAGAGTGATGTGTGTGCCGGCCCGAGTTCTGCCCAAGTTGAACCGGAACCCAAGGAGGCCCTACCAGCTAAAGAGGGTCATGGGTTCGATGATGAATGTGTGGGCCCGGACTTATTTATGTTTCCTTCTCATGTGACCGCGAGGTCGGAAGGAAGTTCTGATGCAGGATTGTGTGCAGAAGCAGTGGCTAGACCTGAGGAGGCCCCAGGACTCTCAATGCCAGGGGACCCATTATGGAGTGATACATCGGAGGATGCGGCCTATACATCTGAAAGTGTTTCAGGCTCCTGCCAGAGTGATGCAGGGAGCACCCAAGGAGCACAGATGGATGCCAATCACCCTCCTCTGTCGACCACAGTGGTGTATTTGAGTGAGCTGGATGCTCTGGAGAAAGGCCTTGGAGTGGCAGTACTCAGAGAGGACTTGTCTAGCCCTGAAGTTGCCCTAGGAGGGGTTACCTATATATTCTGCCCCTGTAGTTTCGGATGTGGTTTCCCCAAAGACTGTGCCTGCCGTGTCCTCTGATAGTGATTGGAGCAGGTTTTCCTTTGCCAAACTGGAGCGTGTGTTGCCTGTAGCTCCTAAATTCAGGGATACACCTTTGGTACCAGTGACTGTTGGGGAACAATCCATCTCCTCACTTATTGAAAGTGACAGAGGGAGACAGAGAAGAATGCTGTAAAGAGCTGTGGAAAATACAGTTCCCCTAAGTACTTTAATATGGAGACCTACATAGGATATGACCAGTGGGTGGACATGCCTCACCCAAAGTATTATATTTCCTATGAGGATGGTTTCTCTATTTGGGACAACAGTCCTATGTCTGATATCTCAAGGGAGGTTGATTCTTTTTGCTATGGACTCCTGTGGGAGAAATGTTCCCAGAGACTGGAATTTAAAGTAGCTGTAATGCATGTGTTTAACTTGCCCTTTCCTTTCGCAGCTATGCTATTGTCCAGGGTGAGTGTAGGGACACCACCCGTGAAGCGGTTATATTTATATATATATCCGTAATTGAAGTATTATGTTATGTGAAGTGCAAGATGACTTTAATCTGTGCCTTATTTGCAGCTGAGCCATTGTTTAGGGTGTGGAGGACCACTACCCAAGAAAATGTTATAATAAAGAGAAATGTCTTTCAATGCTAATAATGCAAAAGTTTACATTTAAAGTACCTGAGGTATGTAAGTATATATAAGTACTGCTCAAGGTTGCAGTTAGGTGATACTGTATTTTGTGCTGTTTTTCTATTTCAGAGACCATTGTACCCTGGTAGCCCTATGGAGGGGTTACTGAAGCGGATGTACTGTGTTTTTGATATGTGCTAATATGTTCTTGCCGGGACAGAAGAATTTCACCAGGGGGACAATGTAGGGAACTGGTAAATTATGCCTTTTCCTAACTCTGTGGTCCCCTAGTTCTCTAGACAGCTATAAGGGTCCTTAATGTAATAGGAAGTAAGTCCCTTGTTCCTGGGTCATAGCATGACCCCTTGTGCATTTCCACAGTTTGGCCATAAGGTGGCACTGTGGATATAAAAGGCTGAGCAGCCATGAGGCTAGAGTCCATTTTGTGGAGCTCTCTCCACAAGAGGAGAGCTCTACTCTGAATAGGTAGCTTTAGAAAGAATAGGCAGCTCCTGTTATAGGTCACACTAGGGCTGATAGACAGGCAGGGATATTTAGTGAGCTGCATTTGCTCCAACCAGGATTGTAGAGACATTATAAGCCGGGTATAATACTACCCAGAGTAGGGGTAACAGTGTACAGACCTAGGGTTAGATAGTGATCCCCCAGGTTCCACTGGAAGCATATACCTGAAAGCTGGGAGTTAACACATTGTGCCCTGCATCTTAAGAGTTATTGTGACTATTCCTTGTAAGTACTGCCTATTCTGTGAGTTGCTACTACCTACCTATTCTGTGCTGTAATTACTCCTAAGTGGCTGTGTAAATAAACAGTTCATGGTTTCAATGTTAAGAACCACTGGCGCCCATTTATTGAGAAATACAACACATACAGTATCTACCTGGCCTCCATACAAAGCGAGGGCTCACCCCTGAAGGATAGAGATGTAGCGAACCTCACAAAAAAAGTTCGCGAACCCGTTCGCGAACTTCTGCCAAAAAGTGCGAACTTTTGCGAACTTTGCGAACCCCATAGACTTCAATGGGAAGGCGAACTTTAAAACCTAGAAAAGCCATTACTGGCCAGAAAACTGATTTTAAAGTTGTTTAAAGGGTGCCACGCCCTGGACAGTGGCATGCAGGAGGGGGATCAAGGGCAAAAACTTCTCTGAAAAATACTTTGTTGACACAGCGTTGCGTTTTGTGCTGTAAAGGGCAGAAATCACACCACATTTCTAAACTTGTGTAATAAACTGCTTTTACAAGGACTATTGGGTTACAGCAGATGAGATCAGCAGGACAGCTGCCCCCAGCAGCTACATACAGAGCAGTAGAAAGTAGATTACTAGTCAGCAAAGCTCCCTAAACTGTCCCTCAAACCCCTGCACAGCTCTCTCCCTATGCTAACTCATCAAGCACACACAGGCAGAATGTAAAATGGCTGCTGGGCTTCGGTTTATATATGGAAGGGAGTGGTCCGGGGGTGGTCCAGGAGGGAGAGCTGCCTGATTGGCTGCCATGTATCTGCTGGCTCTGGGGTGAGAGGTCAAAATTTGGCTCCAGCTAAGGCGAACCCAAAATTGCGAACATCGCTAAAAGTTTGCGAACTTGCGAACACCCGATTTTCGTGCGAATTAGTTCTCCGGCGAACAGTTCGCTACATCTCTACTGAAGGATACAGTCTCATCCTGTGTAAAATACGGTGTAGCTTGTGGTAATTAAAGGGCTAATTTACTATAAGCTTACACCTGCTTGTGTAGACATTTTGGTTAAGGGCATTCTTGCTGTTTTGCCATTGCTTGATGATGATATTCCTGTTCCTGTTTTGTGCTTCGTGTTAAGCTGAGAGCAAGCATGGAGCAGGCCAGATCTACCTGCCATGTTCTGATAAATATACCAAGGGTTCCAGTGTGTATCTGTACCTGAACTAACCCAGACAAAGTATTAACCCACTGCTAGCCAGCAGTTTATTATACTTTTGACTTGTTGGTAATTTTAACCAACCAGAACCTCACTATACAACAAGACCCTGATACAAGGTTCTCACATAACTGATGCTTTATTCATTAATCAAACACAGAGTATTGGGGAAGCTTTCAGCAACACAGAACAGCAACTGAAATGTGTCACTAACAGCTTCCAATGAGACCCAGAAGGTTTCAGCCTTTTATAGAGGACATACCTTATCTAAAAAGTATATGATGCCCCTTTTACAACAGCAAATAGCAAAGTGCAGGTAGGGGCTTAGCCAGTCAGCACTATCATATCTGACCCTTGTGATTTTATAAGATGGTATATTTGACTTTTATATTCTACTTTATACCTTGCAAATGTAGGGACCCACAGGGTTAAGCTCCCTATGGTGTTATCCCCTACCTTTATGTTATCTGTGTTGTAATAGGGAAGAGCCCTCTACACTCAGATTACAGTATTAGGCTAACCCCTATAGGTTTAGCCCAGGTTGACCACTCCCCTTGTGCAGACTATATAGTGTCTGGCACAAGGGAGTGTCTTCCTCTTTGACTGATGTTGTCCTGAGGCTTCATGTCACTGAGCCTGAGGCAATTAGGCCCCAGTAAAGAGAACTGCTGATTTGTAAGTCGGGGACAGGGCCCCGTGAATGAGATAAAGCCAGCACAGTCAGTTACATGTAATAGCACCCTCTAGGAGTGGTGAGCATAGATAGCTTATTTAGTAAGGGCAGCACTAGCCCCATCAAAGGAGACTGTAAGGGTTTAGTCAAACCCAGGCTTTGTATGCCTTGCTGTAGGGACCACAGTTAAGACGCAGGATTCAGGCAGTTCCTTACCCTGAACCATAGTTGGCTGGAGGGGATCCGTTCCAGTAAAGGGCATCCATTCCTGGGCTCACAGCTAATACTCTGCATATCCTCCAAGTGGGCTATACTGTTACCTTGAGTGTCACTTCTGCTGTGTTCTCTGTGACCAAGTTCTATACTGCTGTGACTGTGAGTATATACCCTGATGCACTATTCTATATGTGCCTTGTCCAAATAAAGTATCATTCAGTTAACTGCAAGAGCTCCTGGCGTCCTATCACTTATTATATTGCACAACACCAGTGTGAGTTGTAGTTCAACTACATCATCTAGCCCTGACATAGCTCCCATATAGCGGAGGCCCATTCCTGGGAAAGGGGGTTGAATGTAACCCATGCTCTAATTGTCCAACTAGCCTGGTATAATACCCCTATTAAGCCAAACAAGTGTTACATTTTGGCGCCCAACGTGGGGCTGGAAAACACTGTGTGTAAATTGTGCTTCTAAAATCACTGACAGGCAAAAAGGCTAGCCTGCATTGAAAAATCTAAATTGTAATTGGCCGTGGGTTCGGTTCTTTTGGAGCTCTTAGACCGTTTCCCATTGGTTTCCTTGCGCTGTCAATCACCCTCTGCTGTTTCGCGCACTTTCTGAGTGACGCGGGAGGTATTTGGCGCGAAGGGGGGGTCTCGCGTGAAGACTAGTCTAGACGCGAGATCTCAAAGGGCGGCTCCCGGACTCACGTCACCGCCGCCATTTTGTGAAGAGACTTTGTAGAGAGCAGACGCGTGCAAGCTAGCTCCTCACTGCTGTGCCTAGAGACCTCTTGCAGCTGCATTAGGGACAAGGGCTACCTCTTCACAAAACAATACTGAGTACCAGTGCGGCTGCGCAACTCAGCAACAGTGCCTCACTCTCCAGTTATACCGCGGCTGCGGGTAAGATTCTCCAAGGAGGGGGACTGTTTGTAAATTACCGCACAAGCCAAGCCACATAGTGGGGCGGCCTTTACAGTGCGGCCGGCCATACAATAATTTGTGCCGAATTTTGGGTACTACACCGCCCTACGTGGCTGCGAGGGATCATACGGGGGTACTCCAACAATAGTAATTTTTTTGCATTTATCAGCTCAGACTGCGGCTGCGGCTGAGCATAAAGACACTGTTTGCCACCGCGCCCAGCCAAGCCACATAGTGGGGCGGCTCTCTTGGAGCGGGTGGTTGTTCTATTTGTACCAGTATTACCTGAGCCAGCGGCTGCGGCCAGGTTAATTGTGCTTAATTTTTACCCAACGTCTACCCCAGGAATGGCAGATAAAGGCTGGGATGGCTGGGAGGTTCTTGATGAGGACAAAACAAAAGCTTTCACCCTCAGAGACCCCCCAGTGATAGATGCAGGTGCCCGCTACGTATGGGTGGGTACATTTGGGGAGAGATTAAATGGTGAAGGAGAAAGGGTGACTGTACCATTCTGTGGCAGGTGTGGCACTACCCTCATAGAGGAGGCAAAGAATTTTCAGAGCCACTGCAGTCTGTGTTATTATGGCTGCTGGATTGGCCCATACCAGGAAACAAGGCCCCCTAGGGGTCGCCCACTGCCTGGCCCCATGATATTGGGAATAAGCAAACTGTCTGTGCAGTCAGATCTCTCCGCGGAGGCGGAGCCTTTCACACCAGCATCCTCACCAGCACGCAGTGTTCTTTCTGCCAAGGCCATAAAAGAGGAGCCTATTTCTCCACCCATGGGAGGTGTTAAGGATAGCCCTCGTGGAACCAGCTCGGGGGAGGAGCCTCCAGTAATGCTGGATCGTAAGGCTGTTGCTAGGGGGAGGGGTCGAGTACGGGCTGTAGCCAACAAGCCTTCCTCTCCACCCACAGAGAGTCCTTCAGAGGAGCCTACAGATTGGGCCACTGATGGGACCACTACAATTTGGGTAGATAAACCATCACCCACACCAATGCCTACACCACCAGTACCTGACCAGCCTCCAGCGGAGCCGGTCTTGTCATTGCTTACTGTACCACTTAAAGGGGCCGTGCCAGGCCTAAATCAAGCCTTTTGGGTTTTGCCCGGACGGGGAGACCCAGCAAAGATGCGGTCAGTGTCCAGGGTACAGAGGATGATAAATACCCGTGTAATGGACCTCTGGGGTTTTTGTATGCCATATGCCCCAGAGTGGGTTTTTGACGAGGTTGAGAAAAAGGTACAAGAATGGTTGTATGGAGAAATCATCAGGCGCGCAGAGATTGGCACTGAGGGAATATTCCACAGTGACGCCGAGAGACGCGGCCATGATGTAGAGTTTGTAGGAAACATGATGCACGAGTGGTGGTATGGGAGAACCATCCTTAAGCACTTCGTTAAAAGTTGCGGCAAATTTCATGAAGACAAGTTCTTCAGCATGAATGCTCAACTCCCCGGAGGGGGAAGGATTGACAAGCCTCATCCTTCTTACTACCTTTCCTACGAGGAGACCCTGAAGAGATTTGGGGTACATCAGTGAGTATTCCACAGTGGCACCGGCTGGGCACTGTAGGGACTGAGCGTCTGGCCAGTACCCGAAAATTTTGCATTTGGGAAAATTTCCTCACTCTGAACTCACGTTTTTGAGCATGCAGAGATCACTCCCTTCAGTTAGTTCAGTATGTGAAATGGTTCTCCTCCTAAGGGAGGCACTACTGAGACATTAACTTTTAGTTGTACATAGTTGGCTCTAAAAGGACTACTGAGCCCCCACCTCACTGCAACTTCTACCTCAACCTCACCAGGGAGGATCCATTGCCTAATCCACACCTACGAAGTGCATGACGGGAGATTCATGAACACTGGGCTAGGGTGGGAAGCAATGGACTAATAAAGTTGGCTTGGGTGGGACCATGAATGTCTAAAGAGTTAACTATTGTTTGCACTAACCTTTTTCTCTTTAAGCTAAAGACCTGGGACACCTGAGTGAAGGCAGGATCGTTCCCATGTGTAAGTGTATCTGTTATATCCCTGTTACAGGTTACAGGTGGTATATCACGGATCTCTTAAGTGTGTGCCTGAGCACCCCTGTAGTGGTCAGGAAGGTGACTCAAGAATTGCTCTAAGTATTGTGCCTGTCATACCTCTGTTGCAGAGCCAGATGGTATTTCAAGGATCTATAAGTAAAGTGCCTGAGTGATCTATTATGACACTCATGAATGTATATGGTTTACAGTAACGTAACTAGCAACGAAACAGTTAATATTTTGTTTAAATCAAAATTCTGTTACAGCTAAGAAGGTGCCTGGGAACCTGTATTTCAGGAGCATTTCCCATGTTGCACTGGAGTGATCCTACAGGACACTCAAAGTGTATATGATTCAATACAAGTTGCTGTATGTGCCTAATATTTTCCTTGCAGATATCCAATGTACCAGATACTCCTCAGGAGAGGGTATCAGAAATGGATGTATGGGTACTGTATTTTTGCACTAACTCAATGCACTACTGTTATTGCTTGAAAAGTGTACTTAATGTTATTTACCATTGCCGGGTCGGAATGGATTCTTCCCCCGGGTGAATGTAGGGACCCATAGGGTTAAGCTCCCTATGGTGTTATCCCCTACCTTTATGTTATCTGTGTTGTAATAGGGCAGAGCCCTCTACACTCAGATTACAGTTATTAGGCTACCCCCTATAGGTTTAGCCCAGGTTGACCACTCCCCTTGGCAGACTATATAGTGTCTTGCACAAGGAGTGTCTTCCTCTTTGGCTGATGTTGTCCTGAGGCTTCATGTCACTGAGCCTGAGGCAATTAGGCCCCAGTAAAGAGAACTGCTGATTTGTAAGTCGGGGACAGGGCCCTGTGAATGAGATAAAGCCAGCACAGTCAGTTTATTAATAGCACCCTCTAGGAGTGGTGAGCATAGACAGCTTATTTAGTAAGGGCAGCACTAGCCCCATCAAAGGAGACTGTAAGGGTTTAGTCAAACCCAGGCTCTGTATGCCTTGCTGTAGGGACCACAGTTAAGACGCAGGATTCAGGCAGTTCCTTACCCTGAACCATAGTTGGCTGGAGGGGATCCGTTCCAGTAAAGGGCATCCATTCCTGGTATACAGCTAATACTCTGCATATCCTCCAAGTGGGCTATACTGTTACCTTGAGTGTCACTTCTGCTGCTGTTCTCTGTGACCAAGTTCTATACTGCTGTGACTGTGAGTATATACCCTGATGCACTATTCTATATGTGCCTTGTCCAATAAAGTATTATCCAGTTAACTGCAAGAGCTCCTGGCGTCCTATCACTTATTATATTGCACAACACCAGTGTGAGTTGTAGTTCAACTACATCATCTAGCCCTGACATAGCTCCCATATAGCGGAGGCCCATTCCTGGGAAAGGGGGTTGAATGTAACCCATGCTCTAATTGTCCAACTAGCCTGGTATAATACCCCTATTAAGCCAAACAAGTGTTACACATATATATTATATTTATATACCTTTATCTCCTACCTCACCTGCCTTGGGTTGTCTTTTTGGGGGACACTGGGGGATTTTATGTGTCCCTTTATACAGAACTTACCCATCATAAGTGAGTGTCTCAACAGACTGTATAGTTTCATCTGTATTCCTGTGAATCTTCGGGTGATGCTGCTTTTTTTTTTGTTTCTTTTTTCTTGTTTGCTTGTTTTTTTTTATTATTATATAACACCAAACAGAAAATCTGCAGAATTATTTGCCACAAAATATACACACTGTCAAAATTAGAAGCTATAACCCAGAAATACAGGTAGTTTCTAATCCCACTGAAAGCAGAGTGTTTGAGATGCCAACAATAAATCTTGTGTCATTAGCGAGGGGCAGGCCAAGCCAACCGTACACCCTAGGCAACCCAGTCGGGCTACTCGCCCCTGCCCCTTACCCCCCACTCTCTGTGAAATGGGGAGTCATTGCACCCACAGAGAAATGACAACCGGCAGGGGCAAGAGAAGGGACCGTGGGCTAGGGGTAGGCAGGAGAGGTTCCTGACTGGTGCCCCCACTCGTTGCACCCTAGGCAGGTGCCTCTTCTACCTACCCCTAATGACATGACGTGAAAATAATGAATTATTGCATAAGTTGCATAGCACCACAATTCTGCAAAAAGCTGAATGACTGCACTAAGCACAAAATATATATTGCCCAGAAATAAAGGCCTCAATATCTGCATTGAAAGCTGAGCCAATGAGCTGTCAGTTCCCCAGTTTCTCTCCAACCAAAACAGCCATCAGCACAATACTATTACTCATAATAAGGAGAAAGGCTACAATTAGCAGAAAGTGTTGAAATGTAAACTCCCATCTACGAACAAATTATAACTTTTCACTACTGCAAACAAAGACCCTAACTGTGCAAAAATAATAAAAAAAATATTCCATGGAGACCTAATACTGTACACTAGTACTGCCCTGTACACTAGTGTAGGGACCCATAGGGTTAAGCTCCCTATGGTGTTATCCCTTATCTCTTGCTTATCTGTGCTATTATAGGGCAGAGCCCTCTACACTCAGATTACAGTTGTTAAGCTACTCCTAATAGGTTTAGCCCAGGTTGACCACTCCCCTTGGCAGACTATATAGTGTCTTGCACAAGGAAGTGTCTTCCTCTCTGGCTGCTGTTGTCTCAGGCTTCACGTCATTGAGCCTGAGGCATAAGGCCCCAGTAAGGAGAACCAGCCATTTTCTAAAGTCGGGGACAGGGCCCTGTGAATGAGAACAAGCCAGCACAGTTAGTTTTATTAATAGCACCCTCTAGAATTGGTGAGAACAGTCAGCTTATTTAGCAAGGGCAGTTAATAGCCCCAACCAGGAGTTGTAAAAGGGTTTAGCCTACCCCGGCTCTGTTATCGTTCTTTAGGGACCGGTTTTATTAGACACCAGGTACCAGTGTTAGGAGCTCTCCCCTGGACCATAGTCGGCCAGAACAATCCCTACTGAAAGGTCTTCATCTCGGGTATCAACTAATCCTCTGTGCATCCTCCAAGTGGGGTATTCTGTGCCTAAAGTGTTACATCTGCTGTAATCCATTGACATAATCCTATACTGCTGTGTCTGTGAGTATAATCTCTGCTGCACTATTAAGTTGTGCCTTGTCCAATAAACTTGTACTATAGTTCAACAGCAAGAACCTTTCTGGCGTCCATCTTCTACTATTTGCACCACACACCTCAGCTAGTGGTAGTTCAACTACACCCTCGCTCCATCTAAATTCTCCCATATAGCGGAGGCTCACTCCTTTGTATTAAGTGTCGCATGTAACCCATGCTCTCCATGTTACTACTAGCCTGGATTTGTCCTTAAATAGGTCAAATAGGTGTTACACTAGTAAAAGCTGAAATGTCACCCAGAAATACATATAGCCTTAGCAACTGCCCTGAAACACTAGTACTGCCCTGTACACTAGTATAAGCTAAAATGTCACCCAGAAATACATATAGCCTTAGCAACTGCCCTGAAACACTAGTACTGCCCTGTACACTAGTAAAACCAATAATGTCACCCAGAAATACATATAGCCTTAGCAACTGCCCTGAAACACTAGTACTGCCCTGTACACTAGTAAAAGCAATAATGTCACCCAGAAATACATATAGCCTTAGCAACTGCCCTGAAACACTAGCACTGCCCTGTACACTAGTAAAACCAATAATGTCACCCAGAAATACATATAGCCTTAGCAACTGCCCTGAAACACTAGTACTGCCCTGTACACTAGTATAAGCTAAAATGTCACCCAGAAATACATATAGCCTTAGCAACTGCCCTGAAACACTAGTACTGCCCTGTACACTAGTATAAGCTAAAATGTCACCCAGAAATACATATAGCCTTAGCAACTGCCCTGAAACACTAGTACTGCCCTGTACACTAGTAAAAGCAATAATGTCACCCAGAAATACATATAGCCTTAGCAACTGCCCTGAAACACTAGTACTGCCCTGTACACTAGTATAAGCTAAAATGTCACCCAGAAATACATATAGCCTTAGCAACTGCCCTGAAACACTAGCACTGCCCTGTACACTAGTATAAGCTAAAATGTCACCCAGAAATACATATAGCCTTAGCAACTGCCCTGAAACACTAGTACTGCCCTGTACACTAGTATAAGCTAAAATGTCACCCAGAAATACATATAGCCTTAGCAACTGCCCTGAAACACTAGTACTGCCCTGTACACTAGTATAAGCTAAAATGTCACCCAGAAATACATATAGCCTTAGCAACTGCCCTGAAACACTAGTACTGCCCTGTACACTAGTATAAGCTAAAATGTCACCCAGAAATACATATAGCCTTAGCAACTGCCCTGAAACACTAGCACTGCCCTGTACACTAGTATAAGCTAAAATGTCACCCAGAAATACATATAGCCTTAGCAACTGCCCTGAAACACTAGTACTGCCCTGTACACTAGTAAACGCTAAACTGTCACCCAGAAATACATATAGCCTTAGCAACTGCCCTGAAACACTAGCACTGCCCTGTACAATAGTAAAACCCATAATGTCACCCAGAAATACATATAGCCTTAGCAACTGCCCTGAAACACTAGTACTGCCCTGTACACTAGTATAAGCTAAAATGTCACCCAGAAATACATATAGCCTTAGCAACTGCCCTGAAACACTAGCACTGCCCTGTACACTAGTAAAACCCATAATGTCACCCAGAAATACATATAGCCTTAGCAACTGCCCTGAAACACTAGTATTGCCCTGTACACTAGTAAAACCAATAATGTTACCCAGAAATACATATAGCCTTAGCAACTGCCCTGAAACACTAGTACTGCCCTGTACACTAGTAAAACCCATAATGTCACCCAGAAATACATATAGCCTTAGCAACTGCCCTGAAACACTAGTATTGCCCTGTACACTAGTAAAACCAATAATGTTACCGAGAAATACATATAGCCTTAGCAACTGCCCTGAAACACTAGTACTGCCCTGTACACTAGTAAAACCCATAATGTCACCCAGAAATACATACAACTGCCCTGAAAGGGTCGCTTATGAGGTGTCAGTAAAAAGAAAAACCCTGTGGCATCAGCAGGGGAGATGAACCATCAGGATCATCACGTGCCACAAATTTTTAGGGGCCCAGTCCGGCACTTAACACCTCAGTTGGCTACACCCCCAGTGCTATACATACCCTAACATTACAGTTTAGTTAAAGAAACACCCAAACTAACCACAACATAAAATTTTGAGCTGAATACATAAACCATAAGGCTATTATATTAATTTTGCACAAAGCGGGATGCCAATAATTATTATAAACTCAATCAGTGCACAACAATATATAACCCTTTCAATAGTATAATTCAAAACATGGTTTGAAACATAACCCGGAGTTGCGAGGGCACTTACATAGTTACATAGGGTTGAAAAAAGACCATTGTCCATCAAGTTCAACCCATCCGAGTAAACCCAGCACACAACCTATACTAACCAATCTATACACTCACATACATAAACTATATATACAACCACTAGTACTAACTGTAGATATTAGTATCACAATAGCCTTGGGTATTCTGCTTGTTCAAAAACTCATCCAGGCCCCTCTTATAGGCATTAACAGAATCTGCCATTACCACATCACTAGGGGCATTCCCCAACCCCCTCACTGCCCTCACCGTGAGGAACCCCCTACCCAACATCCCCTGGCAGGGCATTCCCCAACCCCCTCACTGCCCTCACCGTGAGGAACCCCCTACCCAACATCCCCCGGCAGGGCATTCCCCAACCCCCTCACTGCCCTCACCGTGAGGAACCCCCTACCCAACATCCCCCGGCAGGGCATTCCCCAACCCCCTCACTGCCCTCACCGTGAGGAACCCCCTACCCAACATCCCCCGGCAGGGCATTCCCCAACCCCCTCACTGCCCTCACCGTGAGGAACCCCCTACCCAACATCCCCCGGCAGGGCATTCCCCAACCCCCTCACTGCCCTCACCGTGAGGAACCCCCTACGCTGCTTCAAATGGAAGCTCTGTTCCTCTAATCTATAGGGGGGGCCTCTGGTGCGCTGATTGCGCTGTTTTTATGGGAAAAAAGAACATCCCCCATCTGCCTATAATCCCCCCTAATGTACTTGTACAGAGTAATCATGTCCCCTCGCAAGCGCCTCTTTTCCAGAGAAAACAACCCCAACCTCGACAGTCTAACCTCATAGTTTAACCCTTCCATCCCCTTTACCAGTTTAGTTGCAGTCTCTGCACTCTCTCCAGCTCATTAATATCCTTCTTAAGGACTGGAGCCCAAAACTGCACTGCATACTCACTGTTACTGCCCCCCATACTCACTGTTACTGCCCCCCCATACTCACTGTTACTGCCCCCCCATACTCACTGTTACTGCCCCCCATACTCACTGTTACTGCCCCCCCCATACTCACTGTTACTGCCCCCCCATACTCACTGTTACTGCCCCCCCCATACTCACTGTTACTGCCCCCAATACTCAAGGTGAGGCCTTACCAGGGACCTATAAAGAGGCAAAAATATGTTCTCATCCCTTGAGTCAATGCCCTGTTTATACAAGACAGCACTTTATTTGCTTTAGTAGCCACAGAATGACACTGTCTGGAGTTAGACAACTTGTGATCTACAAAAACCCCTAGATCCTTCTCCATTAAGGATCCCCCCAACACACTACCATTCAGTAGATAGTTCGCGTTTATATTATTCCTACCAAAGGGCAGAACTTTGCACTTATCAACATTGAACCTCATTTTCCAGTTTGCTGCCCAGTTTTCCAATTTTGTCAAATCTCTCTGCAAAGCGGCACATCCTGCATGGAACTTATAGTTTTGCACAATTTAGTGTCATCAGCAAAAATAGAAACAGTACTGTCTATGCCCACCTCCAGGGCATTAATAAACAAGTTAAAAAGCAAAGGCCCAAGGACTGACCCCTGCGGTACCCACTAACCACACTGGTCCAATTAGAAAATGTTCCATTTACCCCAAATCTTTGTACTCTATGTTCTAGGCCAATATTCCTTAATTTGATCATTAACCCTCTGTGAGGTACTGTATCAAACGCTTTAGCAAAGTCCAAGTAGATGACATCAACTGCCATTCCAGCATCAAGGTTCCTGCTCACCTCCTCATAAAAGGCAACTAAATTAGACTAAATTAGGGCAATAGTACCGTGTATCTCGTCTTATACCCCTTTTGCGTTACACTCTGCAAGCTTTCTGGGCAAACACTTTGTCAGGTGTGGGTGGAAGTGTATCAATAAAGTGCTTCCCAATCAGTCAGGCCACATTGTCACTAGGGGGCATCTCAGGCACTGTCTCCTCTACACCACTAAACAACAGGGCAGGGAGTATTTATAGTAGGATAATTTGGGGCCTGGTACTGCTGCCTTATATACAACATATGAATTTCGAAGGGCCATTTGAATCAAGTATATACCAACTTTTTTGTGCCTTAGTTTTTCGAGTGGCGCTGTAATAATGTTGGAGTTGATCAGTTCTGTCAGTGCCACCCATGTACCTGCTGTATTCCCTGCTACAGAGAGGTTTAGTTTTAGGGGGCGATTAACCCTCTGTACCCCAGTTACTGACTCATTGTGGATTGTCGGCAGCATGAATACATTTTTTGTGTCATAATAATTAACGGCAAAAAGCTCATCATTTCTTAGGGCATAAACGTCTCCATGATTCCGTTTTTTGCAGACCAGATCCCTGGGCAGTCCTTTTCAGGTACGATTTATAGTGTCACAGGCTGGAGTATCCAAAGAATATAGGGCTCTAAACAGGGGGATACTAGAGTAAAAGTTATCCACATATAAGTGGTAACCTTGGCCCAAAAGTGGAGAGATGAGCTCCCATACAATTTTGCCACTGACAGTCAAATCAAGGGGACAACCAGGGGGGTCTAAATGGGAGTCCTTGCCTTCATAAATCATGAAATAGCTGGTGTACCCCAAAATGCTTTGGCACAGTATAGAATTTGATCCCATAGTGGGCACACTTGCTTGGGATGTATTGGTGGAATTGTAAGCGCCCTTTGAAGAGGAGAAGGGACCCATCTATACAAATGTTTTGGGAGGGGGATACACTTCCCCACAGCGCTCAGACAGGCTGTCTATAAGGGGCCTCAGTTTATGCAGCCTGTCATGGCCGGGCACATCAGGGGGTACAGCCGTTGCATTGTTATTGAAATGCAGAAACCGGAGCAGTAACTGATACCGGTTTCTAGACACGGTGGCAGAAAAAACAGGGATAGACAACACTGTAGTGGGATCCAGTAGGACTCCAAAGAATTGGCTTTTATGAGACCCATAGCTAAAGTGAGTCTCAAGAACTTTTTCATTTTGGCAATGTCAGTGGGATGCCATGCCTGCGCCCGAGCATACCTAGGTAGGGGATTATGGGCAAGGTATTGCTCGGCATACAAATTTGTATAGAGGACCATATCCTGTAGGATGGCCTCAGTGATATACAATTGAAAAAAATGAATAGGTTCAAAATTCCTGGTGTCCACTTTAACACCAGCGACTGCAGTAAATGGGGGGATCTCAAGGGGAAAATTACAAGGAGGCCCCCACGCAGGCTCTCCTCCAGCTGCATCAACCCTATCACCCTCTCCCTCATTTTACTCTTTTCTACCTCCACCTCCATGGGCTCCTCAGGGGCACTAACCGTGCTACTACTACACCCCAACTCCTCAGTAGAGGAGTCACTCTCTGACCCAGGGGCACATACTGGGAATCAGAGTCACTGAACCCCTCCGAGCTAGGGGCCATGCACAGTGCAGCAGCCTCTTCAACCGAGTACAACTTTCTGGCCATGTTGCCAACAAAATATTTTCAAACTAATATACACCCTAGTGCAAAATGCTCCCAATCAAAATCAAACAGCTATGCAAAGACAAACTACTGCTACACAGGCAAGGCAGAGATTAGAGAGAAAAACAGATAAGATAAACAAATCTGGAAAAGAAAAAAGCAGCTTTGATTTCAACCCCCCCACCAAACTCCCTTGAACTCTAGAACTTCCTAAAAAAAACACAACCAAGAACAATGAAGATCAAGAACAATCAGGAACAATCCAGAACAAGCAAAAAAAAGCAAAAGCCAGTAGATGAACAGCAACACCCAAATAAAATGCAATAAAATCACTGAATGTACAAAAAAGTGATTACCCAATTACTATGGAAATAAAAGTAACACAAGCAAAGTTCTGTAAATACAACCAAGGACAATCAATAAGCAAGAACAGTAAAGGAACAGCAACACAAATCTAAAAATGCAATGAAACCACTGAAAAATGCAATAAAATGCAGGAAAAGAAATGTGATTATGCTGTGTGACTAGCGTTCAGGCACCTGATCACTTGTCACACTACAAACTCAAGGTAACACAAGTAATATAACTAATCAAAGTATCACTGAAAAATACAAGAAAAATGTGCCGTGTGACTTGAGTTCAGGCATCTGATCACTTGTCACACTGCAAACTCAAGTTAACACAAGTAATAAAACAGAAATAAAGCACAATGCAGAACTGAAAAAGCAATGAAACAAAGAAAATCAATAATATAAAATAAAACCGGGAAACATAGCTCCTATGTGCTTGGCACATAATGACTTTTTATGCCAGCACGTAGGAGCTACGTTGTTGGCAGGGAAAGGGTTAATGTGGGCCCAAAGTTCTGGCTAAGGTGAATTTAGTGTGTTAGTGTCCTGTGGCAATGGGGTGTCAGTGGTGAATGCTCTTGGGGTGGGGGGAAGGGGTCCTCTGTGTTAGTGTCCTGTGGCAATGGGGTGTCAGTGGTGAATGCTCTTGGGGTGGGGGGAAGGGGTCCTCTGTGTTAGTGTCCTGTGGCAATGGGGTGTCAGTGGTAAATGCTCTTGGGGTGGGGGGAAGGGGTCCTCTGTGTTAGTGTCCTGTGGCAATGGGGTGTCAGTGGTGAATGCTCTTGGGGTGGGGGGAAGGGGTCCTCTGTGTTAGTGTCCTGTGGCAATGGGGTGTCAGTGGTGAATGCTCTTGTGGTGGGGGGAAGGGGTCCTCTGTGTTAGTGTCCTGTGGCAATGGGGTGTCAGTGGTGAATGCTCTTGGGGTGGGGGGAAGGGGTCCTCTGTGTTAGTGTCCTGTGGCAATGGGGTGTCAGTGGTGAATGCTCTTGGGGTGGGGGGAAGGGGTCCTCTGTGTTAGTGTCCTGTGGCAATGGGGTGTCAGTGGTGAATGCTCTTGGGGTGGGGGGAAGGGGTCCTCTGTGTTAGTGTCCTGTGGCAATGGGGTGTCAGTGGTAAATGCTCTTGGGGTGGGGGGAAGGGGTCCTCTGTGTTAGTGTCCTGTGGCAATGGGGTGTCAGTGGTGAATGCTCTTGGGGTGGGGGGAAGGGTTCCTCTGTGTTAGTGTCCTAATGTATATTGTGTACAATTGTGTACTATTCTCTTCTCAAGATACTTGTGCCCAATCATGTTCCTTAGTGACCAGGGCCAAGCTTGATAGCACCCATGGAGCCTGTTAGCCTGACACAGTTATGATTGCACAGGAAATCCAGAATGGCCTTCAGCCATGATCTGGCAGTAATTTCAGGGCACACATCCCAGCTCGTATCCATGGACCCAGCAATGTTGCTTGTGAGTTGTGTCAGATTCCTCTTAGCGGGAAACCTACAATGACATTGGAATTGTGGTGTAACAGTGGGTTTTGGTAAGGAAAACAGCTACAGTATAACCCCGAATTTACGTCCCCGGATTATACGTTTTCCCGCCATTTCCGCCATTTTATTGTGGTCCCACCAATTTGTATTAATTGTTATGGGCTCTCTTCCCGGGATTTACGTTTATATTTCCCACATTTTGCGCTTTTTTTCATGTCCCTCTTCCTAGCAAATCGCTCCTTTAATGGTTAAAAATGGCACTTACTTTCTAAACTAAAGTTTCCCCATCGCTAGCGATCGCCGCCGCCATCTTGGGAAGGTCAGCGTCATACACTTGCGGCTGGTAATGCTTACTGCGCATGGGAGCTTACAAAATCTCGTGAGAGTTACACACAAGCACAGGGGGAATTTATTAGAGCTTACAAGAAAGGTATGGATTTACCGATTCTCTTAAAAATGCAACAGATTTTTGTTTTAAAAGCAAGAAGGCTTGTGTCAGTGGTGAACGCTCTTGTGGGGGAAGGGTTCCTCTGTGTCAGTGTCCTGTGGCAATGGGGTGTCAGTGGTGAACGCTCTTGTGGGGGAAGGGTTCCTCTGTGTCAGTGTCCTGTGGCAATGGGGTGTCAGTGGTGAATGCTCTTGGGGTGGGGGGAAGGGGTCCTCTGTGTTAGTGTCCTGTGGCAATGGGGTGTCAGTGGTGAACGCTCTTGGGGGGGAAGGGTTCCTCTGTGTCAGTGTCCTGTGGCAATGGGGTGTCAGTGGTGAACGCTCTTGGGGGGAAGGGTTCCTCTGTGTCAGTGTCCTGTGGCAATGGGGTGTCAGTGGTGAATGCTCTTGGGGTGGGGGGAACGGGTCCTCTGTGTTAGTGTCCTGTGGCAATGGGGTGTCAGTGGTGAACGCTCTTGGGGGGGAAGGGGTCCTCTGTGTTAGTGTCCTGTGGCAATGGGGTGTCAGTGGTGAACGCTCTTGGGGGGGAAGGGGTCCTCTGTGTCAGTGTCCTGTGGCAATGGGGTGTCAGTGGTGAACGCTCTTGGGGTGGGGGGAAGGGGTCCTCTGTGTCAGTGTCCTGTGGCAATGGGGTGTCAGTGGTGAACGCTCTTGGGGTGGGGGGAACGGGTCCTCTGTGTTAGTGTCCTGTGGCAATGGGGTGTCAGTGGTGAATGCTCTTGGGGTGGGGGGAAGGGGTCCTCTGTGTTAGTGTCCTGTGGCAATGGGATGTCAGTGGTGAACGCTCTTGGGGTGGGGGGAAGGGGTCCTCTGTGTTAGTGTCCTGTGGCAATGGGGTGTCAGTGGTGAATGCTCTTGGGGTGGGGGGAAGGGGTCCTCTGTGTTAGTGTCCTGTGGCAATGGGGTGTCAGTGGTGAATGCTCTTGGGGTGGGGGGAAGGGGTCCTCTGTGTTAGTGTCCTGTGGCAATGGGGTGTCAGTGGTGAATGCTCTTGGGGTGGGGGGAAGGGGTCCTCTGTGTTAGTGTCCTGTGGCAATGGGGTGTCAGTGGTGAATGCTCTTGGGGTGGGGGGAAGGGGTCCTCTGTGTTAGTGTCCTGTGGCAATGGGGTGTCAGTGGTAAATGCTCTTGGGGTGGGGGGAAGGGGTCCTCTGTGTCAGTGTCCTGTGGCAATGGGGTGTCAGTGGTGAAGTACTTTGCAATACTGTACTACTATACAATGTACTGTATGTTTAAACTTGAAATAAATCAGTAAAGTAACTATGTTACTTATTTCCTTTAAATAGCTTACATTTATGTGTTTTTACCACATTTCCCTGATTTTACATTTTCCCTGATTTTACATCTTTTTTCCATGGTCCCTTGAAAAACGTAAAATGGGGGTTCTACTGTATTTGCATTCATATAATGCTCATTGCACTTTTGTTAAATAAGCTCTATAATGAGGCGGATCAGAGGGTCTAATCATGTTTTCTGGTTTATGGAGCTGTTTCCAACAAATGCTATATTCATTCTATAGTTCATATATTCTACAGTTCCCCTATGTATCTATAGTTCCTGAAACCAATGGCCGGCTACACTCATGGGCAGGTCACCTGACCAGGCTGACAGATTCATTGAATTGATCCTAAGCCATCAGCAGACACCTTACAACCAGTTTAATTGAAATTTAGTTACATTTTTATTTTTTTGGAACATTGAAGTTAAAAGAAACAACATAATTCAACTCTATATAGATTTAGACTTATATTAGATTTAGAACATTGCACACAGAGACAATAATGGACGTTGCCTGTAGGGAGCACTCACAAGGGGACACTGGGTTTTATAAAAACATGTTTAATTACAGGGTTTACAAACAGCACAAAAGAACTATCAATGGGCAGTGAGTATAAGGGCACATATAAATACAGCCACCCTGTCAGAGAGCATTAGCTTGAGAACACATTATATGGGGATACAGCTACGTAAACAGGGAAATGATACATTGTGCATGGATTCCTACCAGAGAGCTCTTATCTGATCAGCTGAAGGTGATACTCTGCTTGGCAGCTGTATGGGTAACTCCTTGCAGTACTGAGCTGAGTGGGTCAGACTCACTGTGCCGCGGTCACATCACCAAGCCTGAGTATGAATACAAATACATTCAGGATGGAGATATCATCATTGGAGGAGTGTTCACTGTGAAAAATAAAATGAAATATGTTTCTAATGGGCCTGTGAGATACTTACCCCTCTGCACAGTGTGAGTAATTTTGCCTTTATTCCAGAATCAAATGAAGGGGTTAAGGAAATGATTTTTGGGGGGCCTCCAATAAAGGATCCTACATAGCAGGCAAAATATCACACTGTAATGTCTTCATGTTTCTGCCACACAAGATGTTTTTGTTTCTTTTTTCTAGAACATACACTATTTTTAATTTGTATTGTACTCTGTCTGTCTCTCTGTGATATACAATATATTGGGGGGAATGTAATAAAATACATTAGAGCTAAAGGGAAGAAGCAACAGGGGTAACTCAGAAATACATTATAAATATGACACAAAAGCTATTTGGTGCCCTGACCATTATGTACTAAGAGCAAATCTAAGTGAAATAAATGTTGGATCTATTGGGGTTTTCATTTAATGTAAATAGTGACAGTTTTTCTGCACACTGTTCACCAATGCGGTACCAATTGTCCTCTGAAAACGAAACATTTCTAGATGGATAACAGGCAATATCTTCCCACAGGCCTATTTTACATCGGTATAAGCAAATCCGCACCTTCCTCTTTGCTATTGATGAGATTAACAGGAACCCGGATCTGTTACCCAACATCACCCTGGGATACCATGTATATGATTCCTGTGGGGATCCCCGTCTCGCTATAGGGAGTGCCCTGCAGATATTATCTGGCCCTGGGAATGTGGTGCCTAATTACTCCTGTAGGGGCAAAGGGGAAATTGCTGGATTTATTGGAGATCAGTCCTCACTCACATCCCTGCCTATAGCCCAGCTGCTGGGTGTATATGGATACTCACAGGTACGTTTATTAATGTGCTAATGTCACTCTGAACCTTCACAACCAAAGTTCTACATTTTTCTTTTTTAGGCTGTGAGGGGCTGTGTGAGATCTACTGATACAACTGAAAGGAACTATAATGCTTTGGCTGGGGAAGATAGCAATCATTTCTGATACAGGTATAGGACCCATTATCCAGAATGCCCGGGACCAAGGGTATTCCGGATAAGGGGTTTATCCATAATTTGGATCTTCATACCTTAAGTCTATTAAAAAATCAATAAAACATTAATTAAACTCAATAAGATTATTTTGCATCCAGTAAGGATTAATTATATCTTAGTTTGGATCAAATACAAAGCACTGTTTTATTTTTACAGAGAAAAAGGAAATCAATTTTTATAATCTGAATTATTTGCATATAATGGAGTCCATGGGAGACAGGCTTTCCGTAATTCAGAGCTTTCTGGATATCGGGTTTCCGGATAAGGGACCCCATACCTGTACAAATCTTAGGAGTAAGTCAGAAACGTTGACGCTTAATTTAAAAACCTCTGCCTGTGGTTCCAGTCATGTTGCAGTTGGTCAGGATCAGGAATATGTGGGGGGGGACAGTGATAATCAAAGTGAAAAAAATCTCAATAAATAATTCTGAAATTCAGTCAGATATAAGCAATAATCTAACAACCCTCTGTTTATAAGCAGCGCTGGAATTTCCCATTTCTCATTGGCTAGAGAAATATTCCCTGATAGTTAAAGGGTTGTGTTTAGATACATTATTATGAGACTGGTGTCAGTGTCTCTGGGATAAAACTAAAGAGGAAAGAGAATAAAGTGTTGCCCCTCACTGGGTTCTCTAAATCCCCTTGTGCAGTCGGGTTTATGAGAGGCTGAAGGTTAATGTTGTGCAGATTTTATAAAGGTTTTTCTTGATATAAATATGTTATTGCTTTGCTTTCAGATCAGCTATGGCGCCACAGACCCTACACTGAGTGACAGAGAGATGTTCCCATACTATTTTAGTGCAGGGCTGAGTGATGATAATCAGCACATTGCTGTGGCAGAGCTGGTGGAACAGTTGGGTTGGACCTGGGTGATCATTGTGGCCCCCGATAATGACAGCGGAGAGAAGCAGAGTCGGAACCTTCAAAGTGAGATCAGCAAACATGGCGCCTGTGTTGACATCATTATCTTAATTACAGAAGATGCTCACACAAATAAGAAACATTTTGAAAGAATACGAATATCAACTGCTGAGGTTATTGTCCTGTGTGGGACACCGTCTGATTCAGTTCTACTATCACTATGTGCTCAGGAGTCAGTGATTTATGAAAAGACTGTGGTGGTTACATTGTCATGGGGAGAAATTTACTATACATGTGACTTGTTATATAATGGCAGTTTAATTTATATCTATCCAAATAACCTAAATGAATTATTAGATGAGCAGTTCCATGATTATGTCTTATCAGTTACTGAAGACCCCACATTTCTTAAAGAACTTCTGTCACATTATCCCTCATGCTGGGCTCAAGAGAATATTAATAAAACTTATTTTGTGAACTGCACTGAGATTATGACTTTAAAAGAAGTGGGAGTTTATTTCAGTTACAATGCGGAAGTGTACAGATCAGTATATACAATGGTACATGCCCTGCACACTAAGCTCTCTGTATCTGTAACACACAGGGATAAATACCTCCCAATAAACACACATAGGGAGCAGGTAAGATGTTTAATCTGTATAGAGAATAAAACATAATGGTAATAGTATGTATTATCTTATTTATAGACAAACTGAACATTTATGAAATATACTGTTACTATTTGTTTGTGTGCCGCCATTCTGCTCTATAGAGAAACAGGTGACCATTAGCTACTGCCTTCTTATTGGTTGCTACATGTGTACATTTTTATTATACAGTATAAACCCCATTATATGTTGATTGCACTGTAACTATAATGAAGCACTGATTGGTGGACTTTGTACATTAGGATTTCAGGATCATTGGGTGAGTATTCTTGACAGTTACTGACCATGTACCCTGACTCGTGGGTGTATGTGCTGTATAGATCTATTTTACTCACAGTTATTTGTATGGATTAGTCAGTATAGACATGGAATTCAGCCAGTCCCTAGCCCCAATTTGCGGCCCATACAGCTCTCCAGCTCCCCCCAGGGTGTATTTACCACCTACTGACACGTGGGGAAGTAACTATCCTGGTTGATAATATTATATAAATATATATATAGGTAAATCTTAGTGGCTTAATCCAAAGCAGTGTAAACTTTATTCATAATATTCATAATAGTTGTGAATTTTAGTGGTTTTATTTTCAGTTCAAATGTACTTGGAATTGTAACAAACTCAAATCTTTGCTTATTTATGAAAAATATTCAAATCTAAAAATATCGATCAAATTAAACTGAGAAAAACTAATATGCATTAAATTTGCATTCTACTAGTGATGAGCGAATCTGTCCTATTTTGCTTTGCCATAAAATTCGTGAAACGGCAAGAAAATTTGCGAAACAGTGAAAAATGTGCGAAACGCATTTGTCACGCGATTTTTTTTTGTCGCCCAGGCCCAATGTGACGTGGACAAAAAAATTCCACGTGACAAATTTTTCCACAGCGAATTTTCACAGAAGTTTAGCCAATGGCGAAATACGGAAATTCGCTGTGAATCCATGCCTGCCGAATTTTGCTCATCACTACATTCTACTCATCATTTTCAATGGGCTTACAAACTCTCAAATTTTTTTTAAAGCTTTTAGATGCTTTTAGAGTTACATTCAAGTTTTTTGCAATTAAATAATTATCAAAAATTTGAGTTTTGGCAGCTCGAGTTCAAATTCATAAGTTTTAGAGCAGAAAAACTGTGGTAAAAATTCAAACATTGCTAAATGGGCCCTGTAGAGTCAGCGTGTCTTTGCTTCCCTACTGGCGCATTATGTGCCCATCACTCAGCGCTTTGTCATTTATATAAACTCCTCCTCGCAACTACAAGTCTTAACCCTTTAAGTGCCACAGGATGTAGAATCTACGTCCTGTGTATAAAAGTACCTAAGGGGGTCTTTTGACACCCCCTAACTGCAGCCGTGCTGGCAAGCCGGAGCGTCATACAGTATGTGAAAATTCATATGCACTATTTGTATTTGGGTTCCCCTGTACACCACATAGTTTGGTAAATCTATGCATATAGGGCATCAAACTGTTCAGTAGACCCCTGGTGTTCATATTTAGAGTGTTTTATGTTCATACGTTACAAAATGTGGGGGTACATAATGGGGTAAAATGCAAGCTTTGTGACGATTTTCAGAAATGTCATAAAAACCGTTCTGTTTAGCATAGCTTTGTAGTTTGCAGTAGAAAGATGTATTTACCCATTTTTGTTTTGTCAGAATGTGTACTTTCGGAAAATATATGGTTTTCTAGGGTCTCCATACTGTTAGGGGGTCTTATGGCACATAATACACATGCCGGGTGCTTATATTGCAGCGTATTCACTTTGTAACTAACTTCCTTTTGGGGTCTCTAAATGCCAGATACATCAGTGATCCTATGCACAATGGGCATCAAACTGTTCAGTGGACCCTTGGCTTTCATATTTAGGGTGTGTTTTCTTGGTACCTAATGTTATATGGGAGGTAAGGTGCTTGAAAGTGGAATCTTTGAGGTGATTTTTTTGAATTTTCATAATGTTTTATAGAAACTGCTAAATTCAGTAAAGCATTGCTGTTTGGTACTTAGGAGTTGGAAGACATAGTTACCCGTTTCGGATTCGGCAGAATGTGTAGTTTTCAAAAATGTATGGTTTCCTGGGGTAAACCTAATGTTCCAGGATTTTTGGCTTTGGAATCTAAAGTATGCCGTATTCTGCTGTAATGCTTTGAAAATTTTGTAATTTACTACTGGGAGTTTTTCATCTATAGAAGTCAGAAATCTCCATAAAACTATACATATCAGGTATTGAGTTGAATTTTTGTCCACAAAATAAAATAAGTTTCTGGTATAAATCCCTATATCATGAAAAATATAAATTTTTCTTTTTTTTTTGTATTTCAAGCTCTAAATCTTGTTCCAGAAGTGGAAGTACACAAAAACTCAGGCAGATTTGGAAAGCTCAGGTTCTCCTGAAAAAAAACAATATATAGTTTGCCTACCTAAACTTAACCCTGCCCCCAGTAAAAGCCCCTACATTGAGAGAGCACAGAATGTTTACAAAACGTCTGGCACTGAGGGGAACCAAAATGTCAAATTCTGCTGGCACTTCAAGGGTTAAATGGGTGAGGGAATTCTGCCTACTCTTATTATTATATACTTTTCCCACAGAACATTGATGGTGATTTATAATAAAATACATAAAGGTAATAAAAATGTGCATTTGGCAATGTAATGATGTTCCCTACACAGTTTATTGCATTGTCAATATAAAATTGCACATTTTTAATACCTGGTTGAAAGTGGTTTAAGTTTATTTGGACCAAATGACTTTTTCCGTACAGTGTTTATCCCATTCTCTGTGCCTGAGTGTAAAGGGCACAATGTGCAGCCGGTGCTGGCAAAGCTTATCCTGCCTGTGCCCAAAGAAACATTATTTGTATTGCACATTTCCTGTATAACATTGTTTAATATATATTTGGGTGTGTTATAAACATTACCTACAAATACATTTAGAAAGATATACAGTATACAATAAATGTCATTTCAGTTCAATTGTTATTTTATATCACCTCAACTACTGTAAATATTATGGATCCATATGGGGCACCATTAACCCTTTTAGTGCCACAGGACGTAGATTCTACATCCTACAGCACTATCGGGTTTACAAGCGCTGCACTCGCTTTTAAAGCAGCGCAGCGCTTTCTCTATAATTATCTGATTTATTTGGTTGTATTTTAGTGTTTTTTTAGCATTTTCATAATTGATTTCTGTTTTTTAATTATTTTATTGCATTGTAACTTTTTTATTGCTATTGGGTGCTGAATTTGCAGTGACATTGGTAGATCCAGGGCTCTGGCCACTGATTTCATTGCAATAATTGTTCTTCTGTTGGTTTGGGTGGTTTTATTGGATTTTACTGATTTTATTGTGTTTTATCTTTGCATTGTTCTTTATTGTGTATTTAGTGCCCCAAAAAAGGTTGCTTTTGCAGTGACATTGGTGGATCCAGGGTTTTGACCACCGATTTCATTGCAATTATTGTTCTTTGATTGCTTTTAGTGATTTTATTACAATTTTGTGATTTGATTTTATTACATTTGCATTGTTCCTTATTGTGTGTTTAGTGCCCCCCAAAAAGTTGCTTTTGCAGTGACATTGGTGGATCCAGGGCTCTGACCACCGATTTAATTGCAATTATTGTTCTTTGATTGCTTTTAGTGGTTTTATTCCATTTTAACTTCATTTGATTTCAGTTGTTCTAGAAAGGTCCAGAGGTGCTAAGTTCAGATTGTTCTGGTAGTTTCTATTGCCAAGGGTTAACTCCTGGTCATCTCTTGCTGGCTTGAGTTTATCAAAAGGTTACAGTGAGGTTTTTTTTTCTAGCTTCTCCTATTACAAGTGTTCCAAGTGTTGTCTTGCTTGCTTTTTTTTTTTGCTTGCTTGTTTTGACTTTGCCTGCTGATTGCTAGATTTGCAGTTGTCGGTATATTTCTGGCACAATGGCCAAACGGTTTTACTGCACCGAGGAAGCTGCTAGGTATTGCATGGACTCCAGCTCAGAGGAATCTAGTGATTCTGAGTTTGAGTATGTGCCATCTGACCACTCTACTGAGCAATCAGAGATTGAGGATAGTGACACGGTTAGCGCAGAGGTTAGTAGTGGTGGCACGCTTACTGCTGAAGAGGCAGAGGCTGGTGGTGGTGCCCGAGATGTACCCATGGATGTAGAAGAGGGTGAGGGTAGCACTGATGCAGCAGTTGGAGAGCCTGCGTGGGGGCCTCCCTGTAATTATGTCCCTGAAATTCCCCCTTTCACTGCAGTCCCTGGCCTCAGTGTGGACACCACTAATTTTGAAATTATAGATTTTTTTAATCTCTATATTACAGAGGCCATCCTACAGGACATGGTCCGTTACACAAATTTATATGCTGAGCAGTATCTTGCCAGCAACCCTTTACCGGGTTTTTCAAGAGCCCAGGCATGGTATCCCACAAATATAAACGAAATAAAAAGATTCCTGGCTCTTACATTGGCAATGGGACTCGTAGAATGTAATTCTTTAGCTTCCTACTGGGATACCAATACAGTCCTTTCCATCCCTCTTTTTTCAGCCGTTATACCAAGACACCGTTATCAAATTTTATTGCGGTTTCTTCACTTTAACGACAACACAACGGCTGTTGCCCCTAATGAGCCCGGTTATGACAGGCTTTATAAATTGAGGCCCCTTATAAATAGCCTGTCTCAGCGCTTCGCAGAGGTTTACACCCCCTCCCAAAATGTCTGCGTAGAGGTATTATTGTCCCAAGTGTCCTAGCAAGCCTGCTTTGTGTTTCCACCCATGTTTTGAAGTGTACCATACTGTGTTACACTGTGAGAGGACTTGAATTTTGTGTTTTTATAGGTAGGTTATGGTTCTCTGGGTTTGTTGGTGATATAAGGATTTAGTATATCAGAATAGTGGACTTGGCATGTTCTAGGTTTTTATGCACAAGGTTGCAGGCCTCCAAACTTAGCTGAGCTGGCAAAGTGACGCTGTTTTTTATTTATTGAGTTTATCTATTCTGGCAGGTCCGTACTTTACTTATAACTAGATTATAGATATATGTGATGAAAAGTTTGGTAAGGTGTGTCATATTATTTATTGTTATTTATGGTGTGTGATTTTGTTTTTTGCACAGGTTGTCAGAAAAACAAAGTGTGCTTGTAGCTTGTGGTTGTTTAGACTTGTTCTTGGGCATTCAGATTTTTGTGTTTGAGCTATGGTTATTCAGGCTAGTTGCAGTGTTTCTTTGGTTATGGGGTAGGACTTATATTGTGCTGTTGGTATAGCGAACTGAGGTGCTGGGTGACTGACAGGGCGCATGATAAAACTTGTGGTGTGTGATGAATCAATGAGATGTTTTTATCTCTAAAGCTGATGCCACGAGTCCTTTTACTGGCACCTCAAAAGCTTGCCTGTCAGCGCAGTTATCTGTGCATAGTTTTGTATATTACTTTGTATTTCTGGGCAGCATTTAACTACTGTAAGTGTAGGCCTTAAGTTTTTTGCACGCCAAAGGTTCTTGAGCACAGGATGACAGATACATTACGTTTTTTTGTGCTTGTAGTACAAATTGAATATCTACTGTATGTTCTGGTTAGGTTACACAAGTTGCAGTGGCTCTCTAAATATAAAAACTTAGTGTAATGCTGGTGTGCCACTGGTGACTGCTGCACGGCATGTGATGGTGCACATAATTTTATCTCTGATGCTAATGCCCCAAGCTTTATTGTTGGCACCTTTAGTGCAACTTCTAAGGACACTTGCATCATTTATGGGCCAAATTACTATGGATTTTTTATATCCAATATCCTTCTAAATGTGGTGCAGATTTTGTCATTTTTAAAGTAGTGTAGGAAGAAGCAAAAAACTGGTATCATAACACCACAGGAAAGATGGAACTCAAATCAAAGATGCTCCGCTAAACAGAAATAGGTGAGTAAAGTACAATTTAGGGGTTTATTTGGGGGGGTAACTTTACAGATGGGGGGTTAAAGTAAAAAATTGCAAGGGGTGCATAGAGTACAGCTCCAATATTATGCATTTTCAGGTTTGGCGGCCATGTACTTATGTGCAACCATATTGGGTGTAATTTTATTCAGGGTAACTTGCTAATTGATATTGAGCAAGTTTTTGATAGTTGCCATTGAGATTTTGGGGAGAAATCTAACTTTATATTTTTTTTCAGACTAAAGTCCAGCTTGTATAGGGAACTGCATCCACAATTTTGCCTGTAGAAAACCAAGAATGATGTCTCTGAATAGCTGAAGTTGTCTATTTTTAATTAATGTATAGTTTATATGGGTTTTTTCACAGGTAAAGGGCAATTTTGTCTGAAAAACTTTGAGATGTGCACATAAATTACAGCCCCATTATTATGCATTGCCCCTGTTTTGGGGCATTTGGTGGCTGTATCTTTATGTGCACCCATACATATGGCATATCGTTTTATTCAGGGGAACTTGCAAATTGATGTTTAGTAAGTTTTTGGTAGTTGCCATGGAGATTTTGGGGAGAAATCTAGGTTTGTATCTGTTTTTTCCTTGATTTCTGACCAAAGCGCTGACTTCTGCAAGGGACTGCGGCCACAATTTTTCATGTAGAAAGAGAAGAGTGGTGTCTCTGAATAGCTGAAGTTGTCTATTTTTAATCAATGTATAGTTTATATGGGTTTTTTCACAGGTAAGGGGCAATTTTGTCTGAAAAACTTTGAGATGTGCACATAAATTGCAGCCCCATTATTATGCATTGCCCCTGTTTTGGGGCATTTGGTGGCCACGTCTTTATGTGCACCCATACATATGGGGCATCATTTTATTCAGGAGAAGTTTGTCTTTCAAATTTGCCTTTGTTAGAAAATTTTTATGAGATTTTTTTTGTCAAATCCACATTTGATCATGCGTCCAAGTTTACGTTTTAGAAAAAAAAAATGTCAAAAAAAGCTCCAAATTTCACAATGCACTGACAAAAGGTATTTGGCTTTTGAGTGAAAACTACATTGCACCTAGAAACCTGAAGGTCTGTAGTTTCTAAAGATACCAAACATGAGGGGATATTTTAGATTTACATATAAGTTATGCTGCATCAACTGTCACAAGCGCTTTTCCGCTTTGTTCTGGTGTGATATTGTATTGCTTTAGTTTGGGGGTTACTTCTGGACAGGAACTGTGGGGTACCACCACATATTTGGTATCATTGGACTTGGGAGTATCAGGGCTTTTACAAACAACAACAAAAAGTGTGTAAAATTAACTTTTCTATGGAAAAAAAACTCAAAATATACAGAAATTTTTCATAATTTTTTTTTACATATTTCACCCAAAATACACATCATATCTCCAGAAAAGTTGTAAAATTTGGTATGTATGTCAACGCCCAATAAGTGACAAAAAAAACAATATATAATTTCCCTAGTTTCATGGAGGTTTTCCTATCAAAAAACATTGTTAAAGTGAATGAGTACAAAATGCTTAAAAAACGTCTGGCACTGGGGGGAACTGAAATGACGAATTCGGCTGGCACTTAAAGGGTTAATTGTGGCACAACAGTGAGTAAAGGCCGTAGCTGTGTCAGTAAGTCGGCGACTGAAAGATGTTTGAATTGGGAATTGTTGCAGTAGAAATGTTATTTATTTAGTTACAAAGGTTAAAATGACTATGCAACTCTGCAACACAACTAGTCTACACTAACAGGTTAGCCATTTGAGGGAAAGTGATGGGGTGCAGAGCTGATTCTGACTCTCAGAGAAACCTGGGGGGCAGCAGTTCCAGCACAGAAGAGGAAGGTTATTACAGAAGGGCAGGTTGTAGAAATAGGGATTTAATTATTAGAAAGGTTGTTAGATAGGTATATAAGGCCGTCACGCAGACCCTACATGCTGGGCTGTTGGATGGTTGCCCGGTGCTAGGGTATAACATGGGGTGGGACTGACAGCAGAGTTTTGAGAGGGGCTGGGGGAGAACTAGTAGTTCACATTGGTACCAATAGCAAAGTCAAAAGAAGGGGGAGTTCTTAAAGGGAAACTAAAACCTAAAAAAGAATATGGCTAGAAATGTTTAGCTGTGTGTTTTAAGCTCTTGTACCAGCCCAACATCACCAAAGCTCTATAGAAATAAAGCCCCATGCCCCTGAAGATGCCCACAGTAGCTCTCCATCTTTTTCCCAACTACTGCACATGCTCAGTCTGCTCTTGGCTGATGTCACTGAGCTTAGGGAGCGACTCACAATATTCTTCTTTCCTATGCTTGCTCTAGTCACTGCCTGTTCCCTATTAAACATGCATACAGGCCAACCAATCACAGTCCTGTCTGGCTGCTCCCTATAAAACTCAAGTCCTGCTCTGGCACTTTGAGCTTGGGGCGAGACTTTAGCTGAATCCTTATTGTGTGACTTTTCTTTCCCCCTTGTTAGAAAGGATGGAAACATTGACAGAACTTAGAGAAACTGAATCCAGTGCAATTATTTAAAAGTATTATATTCTTAATTAAACATAAAATAGGTTGATTCTATCACCTTATATACAATAGAGTGAAAACACCATATGCCCCTCCCACATAGGGGACAAAAATAACAAAAAACAAAAACTTATTGTGCCCAAAGCAAAGTCAATGGAGATTCCTGCACTGACTGGTTATTATATAGAGAACATAAGTTATGGCAAAAGTTCCAGTCACTTTGCTTTTATAAAACAGTCCCTGTGCGAGTAAATGATCCCATTGCAAAGGTTTTTCTGTATGTAACATGCTGATTTGCATATCACCTTATAATCTCCTCAATATCCAATGAACAGAGCATTATTAGGTTTAGTTGTGGGGATATAAACCAACAACTTCTCTTAAAGGACAACTAAAGCCTAAAAAAGAATATGGCTAGAAATGTTTAGCTATGTGTTTTGGGCCCTTGTACCAGCCCAACATCCCCAAAGCTCTATAGAAATAAAGATCCATGCCCCTAAAGATGCCCACAGTAGCTCTCCATCTTTTGCCCAACTACTGCACATGCTCAGTCTACTCTTGGCTGATGTCAGTGACCTGAGCTTAGGGATCCACTCACAATATTTTTCTTTCCCCTGCCTGCTTGGTCTGGTCACTATTAAACATGCATACTAGCCAACCAATCACAGTCCTGTCTGGCTGCTCTCTTAAAAACTAAAGGCCTTTTGAGCTTGGGGCGAGACTTTAGCTGAATCCTTAGTGTGGCTTCTCTTTCCCCCTTGTAATGATCCCAAATACTGAGCTGTGTAACAAATATAAGTTACAAAGGTTGGAAACAGAGGCAGAAGCTGTGACAAAAGTTTCAGTCACTTTGCTGTTACAAACAGCCCCTCTGGGAATAAACTGCCCCATTGTAAAGGTTTCTCTGTATGTAACACAGTGACTGTATATGCCCCTTACACCTGAGCTAAAGCTTGTTTGTATTGATATCCTGTAATACAATGTGTATAATAGGGCAGCACTAGTTTATATGTACCTGTACCCATGATGCACCTGTGTCTCTGTGCCAATGGGGTCATTTGTAGGTTCCACCTAGTTCTCTATGGAGGAAAAAAATACATACACAAAAGCACTGACCAATGAGAATGCTGATTAGATTCCCAGCACTATATCAGCCATTTTGATATTATCTTACATATAGAGATAATGATGCCATTTTCTCGTCATTATATGGCACAGGAATCAGACATGGGGATAAAGGGACAGACTTGTTCAGTGCTGGGAAACTGTGCTTATTGCTCCCAACTCCAATTGCAGGAACAGAGAACAGGGAGCCGGATTTACTCACATCAGCTGGGATTCTCATTGGAGGATTCTTTTGCATATTAATGCAGCCACTGGCTCTGGAGAGCTGGGAAATGTTTCATTAAACAATGCAAAAACTCTATAAACCCCACATTACATTACAGGGCAACACAGGAACCAGTGCAGTCTGCATATTATGAGTATAATTATTAATCAGCTTCTAAGGCAGATGTTATGTGACTTGTGTTGTTTGTTTTGATAATTTACTACGTTCCCTAAGCTCCGCCTCCCAACAGCAGCCCAGAGCAAACTGAGCATGTGCAAGAGCCAAATCTTATAAAAGATGGTCTAACAAAGTAACAAGATGGCAGCCTCCTCTGGACAAATTTGAAAGCATAAATCATTACTTTAATTAGACTTCTCAACCTCTGGGCTTGTGCAGTAAGTTCATAATGTTTATATCTATGGTCTCCTTCAAGATTGGTTTTAGAATAAAAGAGAACAAGCTGAAGGTGGTTCCTATCCAGATACTTATCTCTGATATATAATCAATGCTCCATGTGACTTGATTGGCTGCAGGATCTTAAGGAGGTAAATGATGTGCAAAGAAACAGGGGGCTGATTTGTAACAGTTACAGGCTCTTTGCCAGGGATGGGGTGCAGGTCAGTGAGGGGGGTGCAGGTCAGTGAGGGGGGTGCAGGTCAGTGAGGGGGTGCAGGTCAGTGAGGGGGGTGCAGGTCAGTGAGGGGGTGCAGGTCAGTGAGGGGGGTGCAGGTCAGTGAGGGGGTGCAGCTGCTTTAGGGAAGAGGGGGGCAAGAAGGCTGGAGAAGATGCTAAACATCGGGGGGGGAGGAAGAGCTGAGCAGTTGTGTAAATGATAAATTAAATGAGGATTAAGGCAGAGTAGGGAAAGTCGGGCTGGAGAGGGGGAAGAGCAAACACTGTCATTTCCCCAATATAAATAGATGTACTAGTATTTATATATGTAGTTACTAATAGAGGAAGTTTTGTTGTTAAAATGGAGGAGCTGGATTTACTGACTCTGGGTGGGAAATAAAGTGGCACTGATGGTGTATAACGTGACTGAGTGACAGAAATGCTCAGTACTATACTGGGTTATACTGGGAGGGACAGGGACACAGAAAAGAAGGAGCAGAATGTCTGCATGTTCAGCATCAAACCCAGTATAAAGGGAAAGTTGTGGAGGAGAATAAAAGGGCAGAAGGTGCGTGGGAGGAAGTTTCCCTGTACCAGACAGGCAGGTTAATGGTCGGCGTATGCTACACACATTGATAAATCAATCATTTTTATAGGACACAATGGGCCAGATTTAATTTTAGGGGAAAAACACTGGAAAGTGAATTAGAAGAAAAGCTTTTTCTCCTCAAATAAATTTTTATGTGAGAAACCATAAAATAACGTTTTCTCATTGATTTGAACGTGACCCATTATACCTGCAGTACGTTGTTTCCTCTGATTCTTTAAACTTCACTCAGTCCAAGGCACATTTACTAAAATGCATTTTTTTCTGACCTTGAAACATGATTTGGTATAATTTCGAAGTAACCACGATCATTTCTGAAGATCTAAAATGTCTCGACAATGTTTTTATCATTCGTATGAGAATATTGCAATTGCATTCTAAAAATGTCCTAGCTGAAAAGTTTGTTAACGGCACAAAAACCTTTCCCTGGCCACTCCATGTCAGCACTTACTGGGATAGCCCCTCCCCTCTGCTCCCATCAGAAGGCCCCTCCCCAAAAGCTTTTAAAGCCCAACCCTACCCCCTCTCTAGTGTCTTTTTTGTCCTTCTGCCTCACTTTTTGTTTTGCTCCCATTGGAAGCAATTTTTTCTTTTTAGCCTTGGGGAAGCATTAGGGCTGCCTGAAAGCATTGCAGAGACTGGGGGGTTTTGGTTATTGAGATCTTTTATCCCCCACAAGCACATTACCTCATTTTTTTTGGAGTCCTTTATGTCTGGGCTGTGGGATCAGGAGGGCACGGTGGGGCTATGGCAGGTATCACTTGTTTGTCCCTGATCCATGTGCTCTCCCAGGCTGCTTGTCCCCCCATCTGTGTGCCCTACTGGGCCTGCTTATGAAGCATCCGGTGGCAGTGGTGTGTGTGACCCCTATACTCTTCATTTTTAAAAATGGGAGAGGGAGGTGGCAGTTAGCCAAGCATCAGACTTGGTCACATCGGTAATGCTCAGGATACAAGCTTGGTTTCCAGAGTCTCAACACTTGGAGCAAATTGGTAAGTTTGCAAGTTTGTCCGTTCTGTGAGTGGTGCAAATGCAATGCTTGTTAGTGCAGACACCAGTTGCAGGTAATTACTGGGCAGGGCTGTATTCAGCTGTAGGTAATGGGGTAGGTAGTTCCCCTCCCCCTTTCCTTCCTTCCTGTTAGGATGAAGCCCCAGGAGTATGAGGTGAGGGTCTCTGGGTTACACTTATGTTCTGATGCCTCAAGTTGCTGTTAGTTCCTTCCATACTGCTTCTCATACAGAGTTGGGCTGGGGAACTGGTGTCTGCAATATGTATATGTACCTGGTTCCACCAGTGGGTACATAGGGATATGTGCCAGCCTGCAATGGGCAGCATAGCACTTGGCTCTGTAGCAGAATCTTAATAGGCCAGATTATTGGAACAGCTATACTGAATGTATATGTTAAAACATCTCAGTGGTTCTCATGGGTAATATTCCATGTATGCTGATGATTATTCAGTTCTGGGTCATATTAGCTTATGCAGCCTCCAGGTAAGTATGGGTAACATACAGACAGGTATTACACACTACATATGCACTGCTATACTGTGTAGGGGCTAAGGGTAACACTCGGGGTGCAGACAGGTATTACACACTACATACGCACTGCTATACTGTGTAGGTGCTAAGGGTAACACTCGGGGTGCAGGCAGGTATTACACACTACATACGCACTGCTATACTGTGTAGGGGCTAAGGGTAACACTCGGGGGCAGACAGGTATTACACATTACATACGCACTGCTATACTGTGTAGGGGCTAAGGGTAACACTCGGGGTGCAGACAGGTACACAGACAGGTATTACACACTACATACGCACTGGCATGTAACGGCATTTCAAATTATGTATATGTGTTTATGTGACTAAACTGAGCTATAGCCTTACTGTAGAAACAGGAGTCAGTGATGGGTTATTTTCCAGTTATGTATATGGTTTTCAGACCTGTTAGGTGCTGGTTGTTCCCAAGACTGGCTGTAGGAGGATTCCCATTACTGCTGTGCTTCTGGGGTAAGTGTTATAAATGTTAGTTTATCACTCTTTAAGTTGCCAGGGCTTCTGATCCGGCAAATACCTCTAGGAACAAGGAGAGGCTCAGAGGAACATGGCTCACAATGCCTTGTAGGTTGCCTTGGTTATCCATATGGCAGGGCATTATAATAGAAGCCTGAACAATAGGGCTCTGTATAGTCAATAATTAACATTCCCTTGCTCTGAACACTGACCACCATTTCTTAGTCCAGTATTCAGTGGGTGCATTGGTTTAAATAACTTTTTGTATATGTGACTAGAGATATAGTAATCTGTATAGACAACTATGGCCATGACTGGTGCATCATTTTCAGGCCTTGCTGTTGGGGTAGACAGTAGGATACGCCTGTCCAGTATCCTTGGTCAGGTACATAGGGGAGCCAGTTAGGCTCAGAGGCCACATATTAACAACTGTCACATTTAGAATCTTAGAAGGGTGCTTGGACCATCAGCAGGCTAAGGCTATGGAACAGACCCATGGGCTAAGTGGCCTATGGGCTTAAGCACTGTGATACTGTTAGTATGGTAAATATAAACCTTATCTGCGTTTCCTCATGGACTACCAAGTCCCTAGGGACTAACCTCCCCCGGAAGGGACTTGGTAGTCCATGAGGAAGCGCAGAGCGCAAAACGCATCGACTTTGTAACTGGCACAAGAGAGGACCCGTATTGACGGACTCGGCACTTACTGGTGACGTCACCGGAAGGAAGGGAACGGCGTTCACGCCGCTTCTGGCAGCCAGAGTGCCTCTCTTAGCTTGATCCCAAGTAAGTTCCCGGCCGGGACAAGGAGGGGTTTGTGTCTGTTTTTAAGCCCACCTAGGGCTAATCCCTTTATTGTGTGCCTGTGATTGTGTGGAGGGTATAGGTCGGTTATATTGGCATATTCTGTATAAATACGCAGCGACCAATATACTCTTATGCCCATCTGCATTCTCATTACCTGCTAGAGGTTATATCGGTCTAATTTAGTTACCGAGTGCTCTCTATTCGGTTGTATAGCCGTGATTTTTATTGTCAGCTGCTCTACATTGCATTTTCTATGCGAATAAGCCAATTAGGGAGCTAATATCTACATGGTGCTCTCAGGCTCTGCCCTTTTTGCCTACTAACTGGGGGTATTGGGAATTTTTTAACTTTTTTATGGAATATCCTTTTTGAGGTTGTAAATATGGGTCAGATTAATGAATTCCATTTTTAAACAAATTGACTTCTGTCGGGGGAAGAAAATTTATTAATTGGTAATTCAAGGGTAAATTATCTGTAGATACTATCTGTTTCCCTTCTTTGTATTAAATGAATTTCTGCTTATTGTGATATTCTCCTGTATATAGAATTTATTGGATATTTTTATTTAGTGATTTGTGTGAATTTAATATTTTGAAATAAATACTGTTAGTATGGGGCAGTTTCCCTTTAAATCAATAGGTGGATAACTCTAACTCTATTTCCCCCTTACCTAGATTTAATCTTTACATTTCTGGGCCTTCACTTTATGTTTGGTCCAGTCCAGATTCCTGGGCAGATACAGAGTTCTAGTCCTTTCTCTGGCTATTCCCACCATCCATTCCTCTTTTCTTTCAGTCCAGATTCCTGGGCAGATACAGAGTTCTAGTCCTTTCTCTGGCTATTCCCACGGCTCATTCCTCTTTTATTTCAGTCCAGATTCCTGGGCAGATACAGAGTTCTGATCCTTTCTCTGGCTATTCCCATGGCTTATTCCTCTTTTATTTTAGTCCAGATTCCTGGGCAGATACAGAGTTCTAGTCCTTTCTCTGGCTATTCCCACCGTCCATTCCTCTTACATTTCAGTCCAGATTCCTGGGCAGATACAGAGTTCTAGTCCTTTCTCTGGCTATTCCCATGGCTCATTCCTTTTTTATTTCAGTCCAGATCCAGAGTTCTAGTCCTTTCTCTGGCTATTCCCACCGTCCATTCCTCTTTCATTTCAGTACAGAGTCCTGGGCAGATACAGAGTTCTAGTCCTTTCTTTGGTTATTCCCATGGCTCATTCCTCTTTTATTTCAGTCCAGATTCCTGGGCAGATACAGAGTTCTAGTCCTTTCTCTGGGTATTCCCATGGCTCATTCCTCTTTTATTTCAGTCCAGATTCCTGGGCAGATACAGAGTTCTAGTCCTTTCTCTGGCTATTCCCACGACTCATTCCTCTTTCATTTCAGTCCAGATTCCTGGGCAGATACAGAGTTCTAGTCCTTTCTCTGGCTATTCCCACGGCTCATTCCTCTTTTATTTCAGTCCAGATTCCTGGGCAGATACAGAGTTCTAGTCCTTTCTCTGGCTATTCCCACGACTCATTCCTCTTTCATTTCAGTCCAGATTCCTGGGCAGATACAGAGTTCTAGTCCTTTCTCTGGCTATTCCCATGGCTCATTCCTCTTTTATTTCAGTCCAGATTCCTGGGCAGATACAGAGTTCTAGTCCTTTCTCTGGCTATTCCCACGACTCATTCCTCTTTCATTTCAGTTCAGATTCCTGGGCAGATACAGATTTCTAGTCCTTTCTCTGGCTATTCCCACCGCTCATTCCTGTTTTATTTCAGTACAGATTCCTGGGCAGATACAGAGTTCACAGGTTTATTCCAGGTATTTGTTTCTACTCCCCACAGTGGGGTTGTCACTTGGTTTGGGATGTATTCTTTGCACAATGTCCGAAAAAATGTACCGAAAACCATTAAAAACTCATGGAATTTTAACGAAATTTTCGTATACACAAATGTTCTATAATTAGAAAAAATTAGAAAAAATACGAATGTATCTCAAAATTGTTTAGTAAATGGGCCCCCAAATGTTATTATCACATCCCATTCATTAAAGGGGAAACCCTGCTGCACAGCGCGGCTCAACCAAACGTTACTCAGCTGTTGTCGGACTACAAATCCCAGAATAATGTAACATATAATGAATAGTGAGGCATGCTGGGAGCTGTAGTCCAGCAACATCAGGGTTGTATTCTTAAAGCAATATTGCACAATAAAACTTTCCCAGCTCTCTAGGGCCCGCATTGGCAGCATTGAAATGCAAAAGAATCCTCCAATGAGAATCCCAGCTGATGTGAGTAAATCCGGCCCCCTGTTCTCTGTTCCTGCAATTGGAGTTGGGAGCAATAAGCACAGTTTCCCAGCACTGAACAAGTCTGTCCCTTTATCCCCATGTCTGATTCCTGTGCCATATAATGACGGGAAAATGCCATCATTATCTCTATATGTAAGGTACCAGCAAGGGGCCTGACACAGGGAATCAGCATTCTCATTGGTCAATTCTTTTACATTTATAATTAAGTTTTTGATCTGTTGAATTCACATTGGTGAATTTTCTTGCTTCTATAATAATGTTTTTTGGCAACTTCTATAACAAAACTAGGGGGCGCAGTGGGACAGTGTTATGGTTGGTTTACATCCCCTTTATATTGTATTCATTATGCAGTTACACCGCTATATGAGAAATCTGCACTTCAGTGATCCCTGGGGAACAGAAACTCATTATAAGGAGTTCAGAGACATTCTCAGGGAATATTGGATCATAAACTGGTGTTATTTCCATGATTTGGGTATTTATAGAAACTTTGTTGGAATAATTGTGCTGTCAGAATCCCAACCCAAAATTCAAATCAACATCCAAGAAATAATCTGGAAGAAGAATCAGGTAGGAATGAGAATTTCCATTTCTTTCTATTCCCACTCGCCCCTCACCATTCTAATATTTCTATTTAATGGAATAAAATGACAATTCTGAACATAAAGACATTATACAGGCAGTGAGGTTTGAATGCAGAATATTAAACATATTAGCACATACCTACAGTATATTAAGGGTAACACCTCTCTACTTATATTGAATTAATTGCCCCCTAAATGCCCCAACCTCATCCAACTTCAGGGTCTTACATAAACTACACAGCCCTGACCCAGTCCTTATAAACATATGTAACACCTATTTGACTAATTTAAGGCAAATCCAGGCTAGTAGTACAATGGAGAGCATGTGTTACATGTGACCTTAATACTTAGGAGTGGGCCTCCGCTATGTGGGAGATAAATAATGGAGTGAGGGTGTAGTTGAACTACAACTAGTTTAGGTGTGTGGTGCAAATAGTAAAAGATGGACGCCAGAGGATTCTTTATGGTAAACTATAATACAGATTTATTGTCCAGCAAGATAGATATAGTAGTGTACACAGGGTATTATACTCACAGTCACAGTAGGTATAGATGAAGTGACCATGGAGGAACAGTATAACCCCACTTGAGGAAGATGCAGAGTATTAGCTGGATACCTGAGATGAATACCCTTACGATAAGAGAATACTCCAGTAGTCGGTGGTCCAGGGGCACAGCACCTGCCTGAATCCTATGTCTACTGGTCCCTTAAAAAGGCAAACAGAGCCGGGGTAGGCTAAACCCTTAACACTCCTTTGATGGGGCTAAATAGCTGCCCTTTCTAGCTAAGCTGACTTTGCTCACCCCTCCTAGAGGGTGCTATTAAATAAGACTGACTGTGCTGGCTTATTCTCATTCACGGGGCCCTGTCCCCAACTTATCACTAGGGTATAAGGTCCCCTAGGGTACAAAATGGCTTCTGGGCCTGTGTCTGGTCCAGGCTCAGTTGGAGCTCTGCCTAGGACACAGCATGCAGCCAAAAGAGGAAGACACTCCTCCTTGCAAGACACTATATAGTCTGCAGGGGGAGTGGTCAACCTGGGCTAAACCTATTAAGGATAGCTTAATAACTGTAACCTGAGTGTAGAGGGCTCTACCCTATAACAGTACAGATAAGGAAAGGTAGGGAAGTAAAGCCATAGGGAGCTTAACCCTATGGGTCCCTACACATACACATACACGCTTCTATTATATCAGCCAATGCTGCTCTTTGCAATGAGTTGTGAGGCCTCGGTTGCCCAGAAACTGATCCACGTTCCTATTTAGTACATTTGCTAAATTGCACCGGGGCAGTTACTTTTTGCAGCCAATCACTTTTGGTTTGTAACTTGGTATTCTGACTAAAACATATTATTGGTTAGTTGCTAATGATAACTGCACGGCTGCATTTTCCTAGTTCTTCTCATGACGGATGCCGAGATTTTATTTAAACTCTTTTGTGACTTCTATCATTTTACCAGTTACTTATTCTAGTCTGGATATTACTATTATTTTTTTTAATTTAGTTGTACTATATTATATTAATATCCAGGGAAATTTTAATGATTTTTTTTTAAAAATCCACATGATTTTTGGGACTTTAATTTCCATTTTATATTAAACTAAGTGAAAATCTTCCCTAAACCTAACGAGGCAGATTTACTAACACAGGTACTAAGTTGCACTAGCGCAGCGACCCTGCAATAATCATGCACATTACAAAGTGAAATAAAAGCTCTGATTGGTTGCTATAAGTAATAGCACTAGTGCATTTTCAATTCTTCTTTACAGACTGTGAAATCCCAGTGTTCTGCAAACTGCCCTCCTGGCTCCAGAAAAATACCAGGGAAATCATTGGCTCCCTGCTGCTATGCCTGTGTGCCCTGCTCCCATGGGGAGATCTCTAATAGAACAGGTACTGAGTCATAATAATAATAATAATAATAATAATAATAGCAGCAGTAGGATGTTTAACTCTTTCCTTCTGTTGCATATTCAGTTACACACTCTTCCACTGTAATTATTTAACTTAATATCTACTTTTTCCATTTCCTCCCCTCCCACTGCCCTTTCTCCCCTCCCACTGCCCTTCCTCCCCAAATATCTTTTCCCTTGTTCCCACCCCCACCCTGTGCTCTGCTTGTATCACTTACTGTCGCTTTCCATCTCTTTCCTACTCTCACTGTTCCACTCATACTATAACAACAATAGTGGTTGTAGGATGCATATTCGGGGTCTGGGCAAAATTTTGTATGGGGTGCAAAATTGTTACACAACTGATATTATCATATACATGTGATAGAAATAATATTCTTTCACTTTTGTTACAGATATGGAAAATTGTTACAAATGTGAAGACAATGAGTGGCCAAATCAGGAGAAGACCCTGTGTATTGAGAAACAAATAGAATTTCTTTCCTATGCTGATGATCCCCTAACTCTAATCTCTATTATCTCATCTGTAATCCTTTTTATAATAGCAGCAGTTATACTGGGAATCTTTATTTCATTCCGAGACACCCCAGTAGTGAGAGCCAATAATCACACTCTGAGCTTCCTCCTCCTTGTCTCCATCAAGCTGAGTTTCCTCTCTGTGTTTCTGTTCCTCGGTCGCCCTGTGGATATAACCTGCATGCTCCGGCAAACCTCCTTTGGGATCACCTTCTCCATAGCTGTGTCTTGTGTCCTGGCCAAGACTCTCATGGTTTCCATTGCATTCAAAGCCACCAAGCCTGGGAGTCCCTGGAGAAAATGGGTTGGGGTAAAACTGGCAAATGGGCTTGTTTTTAATCTTTCATTAATTCAGTTTCTGATTAGTGTTATCTGGTTGGTTATTGCACCCCCTTATGTGGAGCACAACACACATTCTGAACCTAGAAAAATCATCATTCAGTGCAATGAGGGCTCAGTAGTTGCCTTCTATATTGTCCTCTCCTACATGGGACTGTTGGCATCTGTGAGCTTCATTGTAGCTTTCTTGGCTCGGAGCTTACCGGACAGTTTTAATGAGGCCAAGTACATCACTTTCAGCATGCTGCTCTTCTGCAGTGTTTGGATCACAATGATCCCGGCCTGTCTGAGCACCAAAGGCAAATACATGGTGGCAGTGGAAATATTTGCCATCATCTCTTCATCCTGTGGCCTTCTCTTCTGTATATTCCTACCCAAATGTTACATTATTTTATTCAAACAAGAGATGAACTCAAAACAATATTTGTTGGGAAAATGTAATACATAAAAGCTAATTTATTATACAGGGTACAAATACTGTCCCCCTGTCCCACCCACCCTCCGGGTTAGGGAGCGCCAGTGGTTGTACCAAGCTATGGAGCTATTTCCTTATGGCCGGCTCTATGGCAGGGGATAAATACAAGGCTAAGTTGCTCCCACTCTCTCCCTGCCCCTGGGTATTTAATGTGGGCTGTTGTACAGAGGGCAGATATGGTCCGACTGCAAGTGCTTGAGAATGAGCCCTAAGGGATATGAATTTGCTCCCCTTAGTGCTCCTGCACTGGCAGTAGGGGCAGGTAATTAGTAATTTGCTGTTATGGGAATTGTTTTCTTATAAATCAATGCTTTGTTACATTTGGCAAAAAAACATCTTTTTCATCTTTTCTAATAAAATTGGAGGTGCCCTCTGGGCCTGATGTGATTAAAGAAAGAAAATATATTATTCTCTCTTCCTACAAATGCTACAAGCAACTCTGCTTCTTTCTTGTATTCTGTCACAGATTGTCAGGCTGTAAATATGTATGTAACTATGGGTATTATTATTTATATGGTGCTACTTGTACACACAGCTCTGTACAGCAGAACAAACCATCATCAGATGGATCAGAGGATCTAACCATGTTTCCAATGTAGGGATCCCCAAGATTTGGGGCCCCTAGGATGGCCTTAGGGAATTGGACACCTAAAGGTGGTCCTAGGTGTTTTTCTGCTGAAAGGGAGTTTCCCCTGCATTTCTCACCAGCAACCACTAGATGGGGTGCTGGGATATATAAAGGGATGCAGCCATGTGCTGTCAGACATTTTAGCCCAGGGGCTGCTCAGGTAGTGTGCACTCCTGGCACAGTTAATAGATAGTAGTTTCAAGTAATAGGACACTCCAGGAGTGCCATGTAGGACACCAAGTTAGAATGGGTGGATATTGCCCCTCCAGGAGTGGTAGTGGGGTTAAGACCCCCCAGCGTTACATCTGCTGGAGTGCAGGGCACTAAGTGGCTAGGTAGGTGGAACAGTTCACCACTAGTCCAGGAGGCCGGATCTGAGGGTGCCTAGCGAGAGTACCGGTGTGGGTCCCTGTGGTGTAACATCCTAGCGTGAGTACCAGGGAGAACTCTATGAGAGAGTGTCTTTGCTGAGAGTTCCGGGGAGAGCACCTAGAGGGGAGCACATGAGCGTGAGTACCGTGGGGTAGTCCAACCGGAAAAGGTTCTCAATGAGAAGTATGGAGATATGCCCTGCAATGTGTATGAATGATATGCATTTGATTCACTTATACTACTGTGTTGTGAGATCTATCAAGCCCAGAGGACCACTACCCAGCTGGTAAGGAATAACCCCAGGGTGGGGTACATTACACCAGGAGTATGTGGGTCCCAGAAGGGGCATAGCATTTTGATCATTTCCCAGGGGGTGGATTACAGTTCCACAAGACCATCCCTGGGTGGAGGCACGCCATTAAAGGGAGAAATCCCTGTAAACCCCCATAGTAAGCGGGGGCTCAGGACTCCTGTAGCGCCAAGTAAAGTGACATATCAGCAGGTAGTGCCACAACCATTTATAAAGTGGGCTACACCAACAAATCATATATCAGTCTAAAATTCCTATAGTTATTTAAACCAATGGCACAAGTTGGCTGCACTCATGGGCAGATCTGACTTGTCCATGGCTGGGTTATCTTTCAATCAATTTAATTAAAATCTAGTTACATTTTTATTTCTTTGGAACATTTAAGAAAAAAGAAATATCCAACTCTATACAGAACATTGCTCGCAGAGACAATAATGGGCAGAAACTTGAACACATTAAAGTGCTATATTTTGCCTGCTGCCTTTAATAAAGAAGCCCATATAACTTTAAAAGTAAAAAAAAAAAAAAACAAATAAAATAAAAATCTTTAGTTAGCCCCTTCATGTTTTTGTGGAATAAAGGCAAAATCACTCACACTGTGCAGAGGGGTAAATATCTTATAGGCCCATTAGAAACATATTTCTTTTTATTTTTCACAGTGAACACTCCTCCAATGATGATATCTCCATCCTGACTGTATTTGTATTCATACTCAGGCTTGGTGATGTGACTGTAGCACGGTGAGTCTGACCCACTCAGCTCAGTACTGCAAGGAGTTACCCATACAGCTGCCAAGCAGAGTATCACCTTCAGCTGATTAGATAAGAGCTCTCTGGTAGGAATCCATGCACAATGTATCATTTCCCTCTGTTTACGTAGCTGTATCCCCATATAATGTGTTCTCAAGCTAATGCTCTCTGACAGAGGGTATTTATATGTGCCCTTATACTCACTGCCCATTGATAGTTCTTTTGCAAATAAACACATTCTTCTAAAACCCAGTGCCCCCTTGTGAGTGCTCCCTACAGATAATGTCCATAACTGTCTCTGTGTGCAATGTTCTAAATCTAATATAAGCCTAAATCTATATAGAGTTGAATTAAGTTGTTTCTTTTCACTTCAATGCTCCAAAGAAATAAAAATGTAACTGGATTTTAATTAAACTGGTTGTAAGGTGTCTGCTGGTATCTTACCCCCAACTGATGGCTTAGGATCAATTAAATTCATTTGTCAGCCTGATCAGGTGACCTGCCCACGAGTGTAGCCGGCTTATGCCATTGGTTTGAGGAACTATAGATACTGTAGAATGAATATAGCATTTGTTGGAAACAGCTCCATAAACCAGAAAACATGATTAGATCCTCTGATCCACCTCATTATAGGGCTCATTTAACAAATGATGTGTAAATAGCAGTTTTTTGGGTTAACTGTCCTCAAGTTGGTCCATGCTGATGCCATTAGTTTCCTATTTGATCAAAGCAACATTGTTGGGTCCATGGATACGAGCTGGGATGTGTGCCCTGAAATTATTTCTAGAACATGGCTGAAGGCCATTCTGGAATTATAACTGTGATAGGCTACATGGGTGCTATCAAGCTTGGCCTTGGTCACTAAGGAACATGATTGGGCACAAATATCTTGAGAAGAGAACACTGTCAGTTCATGCTCTAATCCTTATCCTTTTGACACACGTGTTTTATTTTGAAAATTATCCCTTATATGTTGTACACAATATACATGAGATAGAAATGTCCCTTGTTTGTGTTGGACAGGTGCCACCTATGGCAAAGGCCAAATCTCAGAGATAGTGTTCCTTTCCTGTTAGAGTAAAACACCCCTCACTAACAGTAAAATAGCAACATTCCACTTACAAGAATCCAGTGTTAATATAAGTTTTGCTGACCAATCAGTGATTACTTGTCTCTGGCTCCTCTATAACTGCACTACTGATGCCAATGAATGGGGCAGTATAGCTCATTGTTCAGCATAAGTGCAATACACGGGGCTTGGGCTGAGCATACATTTTACCTGTAGTTTTACTCATGGAAAGATTGATTTCTTTTTTTAAGATAAATAGGAGAAACAGGGAAATTGAAGCAACTCCATGTTTGGTTCTTGGAAGATAGTTAGATGATCCATGCACAGATAATCCTCTAAAAAGGCTTCAGCTCGTCTGTACTCTGAGCCATATGTTTTATTGAACAACAGGAAAATAGAATGTTCAGCAAAAGCCCCATTCATCAACCGTATTGATGCTGTCAAATATTGAGTGAGTGTTTCCTCTTGATGTTTGTAGCGATGAGCAACATTTTTCATCAGGTTCAACCCACAGACTCCAAAAAAAGTTGCGCAGTACAGAACTTCAATACATTTTGAACATTTTTGCTAATTTTTTTAGTGAAGTGAAAGGGAACAGTTTCTCTCAATATGTATCAATATGTACTGAAGAAGTAATTAGCTCCTTCCTAGAACTTGGCAGTTTAAATACGGAAGGAAATCATTTGAAAAGCAAAAGAAACCGGTATAGAAGCAGAATAGTAAGTAAGAACACCCAGAAGGTAATCTGAGATAGGTAATCTGTGTGTAGATTAGTAATGCACCAAATCCACTATTTTTGGGTTCAGCCAAACCCCTGATCCTTCAGCCTTATCCTTCAGGCAAATATCAAACCAAATACTAATTTGCATATACAAATTTGGCAACTGAAGGGTTAAATAGAAGTGCACGCTTCCATGTTCGTGTGACCAAAAGTCATGTGCTTTTAAGAATTTGGATTCGGTTCGACCAGGCACTTGGATTGGGCCAGATCCGAATCCTGCCAAAAAATCCTGAATTTTGGCCGAGTTCTGGATTCGGTGCATCCCTACTGTAGATACTGAAAGGAACATTTATGGTCATTTAAAAAAATACTATGTAATATGACACTGGGACTTTGAAGGCAGAATGATGAGAAAAATGGTTTTGCTTGCAAACCATGCAATATTTTACTATTATTGCCAGTGTAAGCTTATGGTAAATTGGGTCCTTGTAAAACCACAAGCTACATTCAACCTTACCCAATAAGAGACTCTTTCTGATGTGACTTTATCCCTGCAGGACAACAATTAACTACTCCTTGCTTTCAGGTTATACTTTGCCCCGGTGGAACCCAGACAATTCACTATCTACTCTGAGCCTGTACATTAGAAACCCTACTCTGGGCAACAGTACACCCTGGATTATAATCCCTATATGATCCTTGTCGGAGCCAGAAGCTGCTTACTAGCTAGCCCTAATTATCTGTCACACCTAGGGGCACATTTACTAACCCATGAACGGGCCAAATGCGTCCGATTGCGTTTTTTTCGTAATGATCGGTATTTTGTGATTTTTTTCGGATATTATCGCGACTTTTTCGTTACCAATACGATTTTTGCGAAAAAACGCAAGTTTTTCGTAGCCATTCCGAAAGTTGCGCAAAATCTGGCGATTTTTTTGTAGCGTTAAAACTTGCGCGAAAAGTCACGATTTTTTCGTAGAGTTAAAACTTGCACGAAACGTTGCGCCTTTTAAGTTTTAACGCTACGAAAAAGGCGCGACTTTTTGCGCAAGTTTTAACGCTACGAAAAACTTTCGTAATGGCTACAAAAAACTCGCGTTTTTTCGTGCAAGTCGTAATGGCTACGAAAAACTCGCGTTTTTTCGCCAAATCGTATTGGTAACAAAAAAGTCGCAATAATTTCCGAAAAGTCGTAAAGGTGCCGAAAAAATTGCAAAAAATACGAAAAAGTCGCAAAATGTTCGTTTTCCAATCGGAATTTTTCCAATTCGGATTCGAATTCGTGTCTTAGTAAATCAGCCCCCTAGTGTGACCTATAACAGAACTCGACCGGCACAATGAGTATGATGCAAGCGGGGCTTAGCCCCTGCATGTTTATTCAAAGAATAGAAGCAACGTCTCGGGGGCATACCCCTTCGTCAGACATACAAACAGTGCAGCGCAGACCTTTGTGTTCCTCTGCTACATCGTGCGAGTCCTCATTTCAGCAGCCTACAGACGAGCAAGGCCATTCTCTGGCTTCTTCTCAATCCTCAGTGGGTTCTTTTTTGTCCAAGGGCCGCTGAAACCAAAGAAGAAACGGAAAACACGGAGGGGACGCAGAACTACAACTCACTCCACAACGGGACAAGTATCAGTAACCAGCAAGGAGGCAAATAACCTCTCGACCCATGAGTTAAGTAAAAGTGAATTGTTGGTTCTAAATTAAGGACTGAATTTTGTTCCTGCTCATTCTAATGCACCATTTGACATGTATAAATTTGTTAGGTCTTTAAAATTGAAGGCTTATTTTGTTGATAGACCTAATTCTACAAAGAAAGATGATAGTTTGGTGCAATTAAGACAGAAACCAAGTAATAAAAGTTCTTTTAATCCCTCAGGAAATTATCCAGCGATCAATGCCTTTGAAGCTTCTGTGATGATGGAGGTAGAAAAAAATCTATGCATTAAGCAGTTTAAATAATATTTCTGTTAGTGAGAGGAAGGCTTTACAAACCTTGAAAAATAATACCTCCATCCACATAACAAAAGTGGCCAAAGGGGGTGGCATGGTTATTTTAAATAGACTGGATTACGGAATGGAACCGACAGTTACCGAACAGCTGCCGACCCCACAGTTAAGTTTAAAACTGAGTTTAAAAATGTAACCGCTGCAGTGATGGAGGGAACAATTACTGAGGATTTGTACCATTCATTGTTGGTGGATTACCCTATTATCTATAAATATATATTTTCTTCCAAAAATTCACAAAAGTGTTTTAAAATCCTCCAGGGAGACCCATAGGGGGGAATTCACAAAAGTGGAGAGAGAACTTTTTTGGAGTAAAAGTGGTGGAAAAACTGGTGGGAAAACCCTTTCTCCAGATTCACATACAGAAATCCACCTAAATTCCGACTCAACCGCCACTTTTCCATTTTTGGTGAAAGAAAAACTGTTTACAGACACTTTTGTGAATTTGTCATTTAAACGACATTTATATGATGTTTTAACAACATTTTTTCCCAACATTTTTAAAATGGAGTAAAGCCTCAGTATAACTGTCAGATCAATTCTAAGCTCTTCGGTTTTGTTTTGTTTCACCCAGTCTCCAATTCACACCTCTGGTGGGGGCTCCATTGGGGGGTCAGTAACAGGTTAACAGGGATTAGCAGTCTCATTGTTAGGGGACAAGTCTCTGTCTAACCCTGGAACAATAGGGGCAAAAAGCCTTATTAACATTTTATAAACAAGTAAAACTTGTATATATATGTATAAAACCTTTTTACCTCACATTTGCATTGTTATGGGAGTTTAGCTGAATGAATGAGGCAATAATAACATTTTGAGTGAATATATTGTATACATTTTTATTTAAAGGAAAAGTAAAGCCTTCAAGGCAAATTTTAGTTTTAGCAGCAGTGCCCCCTCTTTAATCACTTCACTGACATTTGCCCCAACTTATCTGTGCCCCCCATAGCATGTCCAGAACTATAGTGCCCCCTCACCTTTAGCTGCGCCCCTTCTGTTCCCAGCTGCCATCTTGGGGATCAGCAAGCAGCACAGGCATAATGGCACCCAAACTGGGATATTGGGGTACAGGGTTGGACTGGCCCAACAGGGCACTGGATAAAGACCCGGGGGGCCCTAGTCCTGTTGGGCCCTATCACTTGGCCTGAAAAAAATATAGTTTCCCTGGGCAAACTAAAAGAGCTAAAGGCAAATTTATAAAAAAAATGTTGGTAAAATGACAAAATCTAAAAAACTGTCTGTTAAAAAGACAAATTCACAAAAGTGGAGATAGAGGTTTGTGAATTAGGTGGAAAATCTGACAAATCTATTTCCACTTTTATTTTGTCTCAATATCAGCACTTTTGTGAATTCCTTCCATAGACTCCCCCTTGGAGGGGGAGACATAACATTTGATTCAGCATTCTGTATTTATTATTTTAATGACACCTGTTCCTTTCATTCATATATTGCTCTGCTGTACAGTGATGGGTGTGAAAGTAGCGCTATTTAAATAAAAACATACACACATACAGCTTATTGTTTTTTCATAGATAATATTAATTTTATTCACCCTAAGTATTTATTAAAACACATTATTACATGAGTATTGGCGATAGAAGCCGGGCATATAGTTTGGATACATGAGTATTGAGCAAATATTTAAATGCTGGGATGCAAATCCATAATATTCAATATTCAAATTCAAACAGCCTGGAAATCCAAGAGAGAATACAGAATACAAGAAAGAAGTGAGGTTATTGTCCGACCAGGTTGCTTTTGTAGGAAGAGAGAATAAAATATTCCCTTCTTTGGCTCAAAAAATGGACAGAGCACAGCTCTCAATTCTGTTGGAAAGAAAGGTTTTTGCTAAAAGTCACAAAGCACTAAAGAATTGGGGTTCAAAAATCCTCATTGTTTTTCCTCAAAACTGAGTTTTAATTTTCTTTTAAAAATTCTTTGTTGCCCTTTATGTGGGTTGACAAAGATCGAGAGGTTGATAACTGTAAATACAAGGAATATTGTATTATATTATGGAATGGAATCATTTCAGCATTATGATCTTGTCATATTTTATACTGATTAGTGATGAGTGGATCTCTTCCATTTTGCTGGGTAGGGGATAGGAGGGGGCACAGCTAAATGCCTCCATCTGATGTAGAAGATGCAGATCTCTGTATTGTGAAATGAACTGTGACAATACAGAAAACTGCAGAGCAGGGAAAAAATGTGCAGTTTGCACCTGTTTTTTGTACCTTTTTGCCCTGCACTTGGTAAATGAGCCCTTATCTATAACCTTTCCCCAACAAATATTGTTTTGAGTTCATCTGTGGTTTGAATAAAATAATGTAACATTTGGGTAGGAATATACAGAAGAGAAGGCCACAGGATGAAGAGATGATGGCAAATATTTCTACTGCCACCATGTATTTGCCTTTGGTGCTCAGATAGGCCGGGATCATTGTGATCCAAACACTGCAGAAGAGCAGCATGCTGAAAGTGATGTACTTGGCCTCATTAAAACTGTCCGGTAAGCTCCGAGCCAAGAAAGCTACAATGAAGCTCACAGATGCCAACAGTCCCATGTAGGAGAGGACAATATAGAAGCCAATGGCTGAGCCCTCATTGCACTGAATGATTATTTTTCCAGGTTCAGAATGTGTGTTGTGCTCCACATAAGGGGGTGCAATGACCAACCAGATAACACTAATCAGAAACTGAATTAATGAGCAAATAAAAACAAGCCAGTCTGCCAGTTTTACCCCAACCCATTTTTGCCAGCGACTCCCAGGCTTGGTGGCTTTAAATGCAATGCAAACCATTAGGGTCTTGGCCAAGACACAAGACACAGCTATGGAGAAGGTGATCCCAAAGGAGGTTTGCCGGAGCATGCAGGTTATATTCACAGGGCGACCAAGGAACAGAAACACAGAGAGGAAGCTCAGCTTGATGGAGACAAGGAGAATAAAGCTCAGAGTGTGATTATTGGCTCTCACTACTGGGGTGTCTCGGAATGAAATAAAAATTCCCAGTATAACTGCTGCAATTATAAAAAGCATCATAGAGATGATAATAAAGATGAGAGTTAAGGGATCATCAGAATAAGAAAGAAATTCAATTTGCTTCTCAATACACAAGGTTTTCTCCTGATTTGGCCATTTATTGTCTTCACATTTGAGACAATTTTCCATATCTGCAACAAACGCAAATACATACATAGGTATATACAAAAGCAAGAGATTCTCTGCATTCAACCATTATCAATATCTATAGGACATAAAGGCTATCTGTGTATTAAGCTAAACAAACTGTTCAGTAGTCCTTTGGCGTTCATAAATTGGACATTTTATGCTGGTATATTAGGAAATGTTGGGTGAATAATGGGGTAAAATGCAAGCTTTGTGATGATTCTCAGAAACTTACTAAAAACCGCTAAGTTTAGCATAGTTTGGTAGTTTGCAGTAGAAAGACTTATTTACCCATTTTGGATTCGGCAGAATGTGTACTTTCAGAAAATGTATGGTTTACTGTGCCTCCATAATATTATGGGGTCTTATGGCACATAATACACATACCGGGTGTTTATATTGCAGCAGCCAGAGTGTCAGACATGACAATTCATATGCACTATTTTCATTTGGGTGCCTTTGTGCTCCTTTGTGCTCTAGTTTGGTAAATCTATGCATATTGGGCATCAAAATGTTCAATAGACCCCTGGCGTTCATATTTAGGATGTTTTATGCTGGTACTTTACGAAATGTGGAGCAAATATATGGTTAAATAGAACACAAATTAGTACTTATTTGCCACTTTTACCACATATAACTCAGGCAGTATATATTTGTTTGAAATATATGCCTTAAAATATGTATGCACTAACTAATGGGTATCAATCTGTTTGGTGGACCCCTGACATTCACATTTAGGGTGTATTTTTTTTTTCTTAGTACCTATTGATTTGTTAGAGATAAGATGCTGGAAAGTTAAAACTTTGAGGCGATTTTTAGATATTTCATCCAAGCCACCAACTTTGAGAAAGCCTTGCAACTCAGTAGTTTGGAATAGAAAGCCATGGTTACCCATTTTGGATTCAGAAGAATGTGTACTTTCCAAAAATATATGGTTTTGGGGGCTAAACTTTTTTTTGTAGCTTTACCCTACAAAAAATGCAATAATGTAACATTTGGGTAGGAATATACAGAAGAGAAGGCCACAGGATGAAGAGATGATGGCAAATATTTTCACTGCCACCATGTATTTGCCTTTGGTGCTCAGATAGGCCAGAATCATTGTGACACAAGGCTTTACAAATCAGTTGAATTTTTGTGCATAAAATAAAATATTTTTCTGGTATAAATCCCTATATCACAAAAAATAGCATTTTTTAATATATTTAGAACAATGAATAGTTTTCCTAGGTAAGCTAAAAATCACCCCCAGAAAATGTCCCTAAGGTAAAAGAGAACAAAATGACAAAAAACTGTTGCCACTGAGTGTAAATGAAATGCAAAATTCTGCTGGAACTTAAAAGGTTAAATGTCTGGTCTGGAAGATTCAAATTTTTGCCTCACTGTGTACTTTTGTATATAGCTGTAGTGACAATTAAAATCAAATTCAAAACTATGAGAACCATATACAGGTATGCAATTTTTTTCTCTCAGAATGCTCGGGTCCTGAGCTTTTTGTTATTTGGTTTATATCTACTAAAAAAATCATTTAAAATGTAAATAAATGAAATAAGATTGTTTCCCCACCAATATGAATTCATAATATCTTAGCTGGAATCAAGTACAGGTACTGATTTATTATTACAGAGAAAAGGGAATCATTTAACCATTAAATAAACCCAATAGGGCTGTTCTGCCCCCAATAAGGGGTAATTATATCTTAGTTGGGATCAAGTACAGGTACTGTTTTATTATTACAGAGAAAAGGGAATCATTTAACCATGAAATAAACCCAATAGGGCTGTTCTGCCCCCAATAAGGGGTAATTATATCTTAGTTGGGATCAAGTACAGGTACTATTTTATTATTACAGAGAAAAGGGAATCATTTAACCATGAAATAACCCCAATAGGGCTGTTCTGCCCCAATAAGGGGTAATTATATCTTAGTTGGGATCAAGTACAGGTACTGTTTTATTATTACAGAGAAAAGGGAATCATTTAACCATTAAATAAACCCAATAGGGCTGTTCTGCCCCCAATAAGGGGTAATTATATCTTAGTTGGGATCAAGTACAGGTACTGTTTTATTATTACAGAGAAAAGGGAATCATTTAACCATTAAATAAACCCAATAGGGCTGTTCTGCCCCCAATAAGGGGTAATTATATCTTAGTTGGGATTAAGTACAAGGTACTGGTTTATTATTACAAACAAAAAGAATAATTGTAAAATGATTTGCTTAAAATGGAGTCTCTGGGCCTTCCCATATGTCAGAGCTTTCTGGATATTTTCTTGTTAATCTCCTGCATTGGAAGAATCTGTCAGTACAACAGCAGAACAATTCACCAGGAGATCAGTCTGTAACTAGAAACCTATGAATGGGAAAGCAATGGTGCAAAGCATTGTGGGGGGCAAAGATAAGCAACAGATGGAAGGAGCTAAATGTCCTAATAACTGTGATTCATATTACGACTCAGTACCTGTTCTATTAGAGATCTCCCCATGGGAGCAGGGCACACAGGCATAGCAGCAGGGAGCCAATGATTTCCCCGGCATTTTTCTGAAACCAGGAGGGCAGTTTACAGAACACTGGGATTTCAGAGTCTGTAAATAAGAATTGAAAATGCACTAGTGCTATTAATTATAGCAAACAATCTGATCTTTGTTTTGAAATGAGACCCTCACCCCAAGATGGACCTATCTAAGGTGGGACATCACCCTTACATTTGACCAACAGCCCCAATTTGCGGCCCCAATATAGATCAGCCTAAGGCAGGGCAAGGTAGGAGGAATGACTAACAATACAGTAAAAGGTTAATAACAAACAATTGATAGAAATGTCAAAGAATCATGGAATACACAAAGGTGAAAGAAATGACAGTGAGATGTCTAGGACGTTGCCCCCTCCACAATTGTGTGACAGCTGCCGTTCTAGGTCTGCACTTTACAGGAAACCACAAGCAGTAAATTTATACTTCTAGAAATAGATATTTCTCTTAGAGATATTTTTTACCTTTTTTGGAAATCGTTGTACCCTTTGATGTAAACTATTACGTTTGTGTAGGCTATGAACGCATGAACCACCATTATGCTATTTGAAGCCTCTCTTATCAAATGTTGTAGCCTTGGCTTGTGTGTGTGTGTGTAGAGGCTGCTTCCACAAGACTTGTATTGTGTTTGTCTAATAACTGACTCTTTCTGAGAAAACCTAGTCTTAGGGTCACATTCTTTGAAGTACGAATTTGAATCACGAAATCCGATAATTTCTGATGATTGCAAAAGTCCCAAAAATTCAGTTTGTTTGAATACAAAGATTTCGTACTTATGATCCGAAAGTTCTGAAATTTTTGTATTGAAATGATTGTTTGCGAATGTCGATCCGATAGTTTCGTATCCGAATGATTGTAAATGGTGGGAAAACGTTTCTGACTTTGATCCTTCAGTGCATGATTTTGGAAGCCTCCCATAGGGCTCAATGGCACTCTGCAGCTCCAACCTGGCCCAAGGAAAGTCTCCCATAGGGCTCAATGGCACTCTGCAGCTCCAACCCGGCCCAAGGAAAGCCTCCCATAGGGCTCAATGGCACTCTGCAGCTCCAACCTGGCCCAAGGAATGTCTCCCATAGGGCTCAATGGCACTCTGCAGCTCCAACCCGGCCCAAGGAAAGTCTCCCATAGGGCTCAATGGCACTCTGCAGCTCCAACCTGGCCCAAGGAAAGTCTCCCATAGGGCTCAATGGCACTCTGCAGCTCCAACCCGGCCCAAGGAAAGTCTCCCATAGGGCTCAATTTCACTCTGCAGCTCCAACCCGGCCCAAGGAAAGTCTCCCATAGGGCTCAATGGCACTCTGCAGCTCCAACCTGGCCCAAGGAAAGTCTCCCATAGGGCTCAATGGCACTCTGCAGCTCCAACCCGGCCCAAGGAAAGTCACTGGTAATGAGCTAATTTTTTTGCCAGGCATGGATTTGCAGTTAATTTCCGCATTTCGCCATTGGCGAATTGTTTCTCGACACAGGCGACAAACAAAAATTCTGTGACAAATATGTTTCGTGAATTTTTTGCCGTTTCGCTCATCACTAAAAGTCACAATACCGAAGCTTGAATGAATCTGAAACTTTCGTACTTGATTTTGTCACGCAAATATGAAAAAGGTGTGCAAATTAATGAAAATATCTCAGAAAATACACAAAAGTTGGAAACTTTTCTAACCTATCTGATTGACTAAACAGCCAATCGCTGTGGTAAAAAAATTATCAGGATGATAATTTGGGGCCCGGACATGGTTTGAAAACTAGGTTTAAGTAAAAACTTAATTAAAGATGCAAGAGAAGTGACCAATGAGAATGCTGATTCCCAGCACTGTGTCAGGCCCCTTGCTGGTACCTTACATATAGAGATAATGATGGCATTTTCCCGTCATTATATGGCACAGGAATCAGACATGGGGATAAAGGGACAGACTTGTTCAGTGCTGGGAAACTGTGCTTATTGCTCCCAACTCCAATTGCAGGAACAGAGAACAGGGAGCCGAATTTACTCACATCAGCTGGGATTCTCATTGGGGGATTTCTTGCATTTCAATGCTGCCAATGCGGGCCCTAGAGAGCTGGGAAAGTTTTATTGGGCAATATTGCTTTATGAATCCAACCCTGATGTTGCTGGACTACAACTCCCAGCATGCCTCACCCTTCATTATATGTTATATTATTCTGGGATTTGTAGTCCAGCAACAACTGAGTAACGTTTGGTTGAGCCGCGCTGTGTAGCAGGGTTTAGTGTCCCCTTTACAATATGGTAGGGATGTGGTTATATTTACATCTATAATATTATGTTTTCAGACACGACTGCCTGTATAATGTCTTATGTTCAGAATTGTCATTTTATTTACTTCAATGGAAATATTACAATGGTGAATGGCAAGTGAAAATACAATGCAAATGCTTCTCTTTCTTTCATCTTTTATACCTGATTTTTCGTGTCCTTCTTCCACATTATTTGTTGGATGTCAATTTCAATTCTGGGTTTGGATTGGGAAAACATAACTTTTCCTACAAGGCTACTAGAAATCCCCATATCAGACATATAAAATGAGTTGATTATCCAGTATATTCTGAGAATCTCTCGGAACTCCTCATAATAACTCTGTTCTCCCCAGGGATCCTTGAAGTGCAGGTTTCTCATATAGCGGTGTAACTGCACAAAGAATCAGATATAATCAATTGCATCTGCATGACGTTTGAGGAATCAGGAGAAACACCCAATATATATATATATATATATATATATATACTTTCCCCACATCTACACATTTGTATAACTTGCATATAAACTATCCCCACTCTATGGATTGCAAGAAACCCTTCCAGGCAGGGCCCTCATTACCTAATGTATCAGTTTCTATGTAAATGATGTACCATTTATGACTATAAAGATTTTCATTCATCCAGGTCATGGTATATCTAGTATAAATAAATCTAAAGCAACTGGACTTGTTAAGTAATCATTGAAGACATTTCACTACTCATCCGAGCAGCTTCTTTTTTGTTGAACTGAAGAAGCTGCTCGGATGAGTAGTGAAACGTCTTCAATGATTACTTAACAAGTCCAGTTGCTGACAGGTTTAGGAGGAGGGGCTAAAGGCACAGTCATTAGTACAAGGCACAGGTACAGCTGAGAGTCACCTGATGGCAGATTGACAGGTTTAGGAGGAGGAGCTAAAGGCACAGTCATTAGTACAAGGCACAGGTACGGCTGAGAGTTACCTGATGGCAGACTGACAGGTTTAGGAGGAGGAGCTAAAGGCACAGTCATTAGTACAAGGCACAGGTATGGCTGAGAGTCACCTGATGGCAGACTGACAGGTTTAGGAGGAGGGGCTAAAGGCACAGTCATTAGTACAAGGCACAGGTACAGCTGAGAGTCACCTGATGGCAGACTGACAGGTTTAAGAGGAGGGGCTAAAGGCACAATCATTAGTACAAGGCACAGGTACGGCTGAGAGTCACCTGATGGCAGACTGACAGGTTTAGGAGGAGAGGCTAAAGGCACAGTCATTAGTACAAGGCACAGGTACAGCTGAGAGTCACCTGATGGCAGACTGACAGGTTTAAGAGGAGGGGCTAAAGGCACAATCATTAGTACAAGGCACAGGTATGGCTGAGAGTCACCTGATGGCAGACTGACAGGTTTAGGAGGTGGAGCTAAAGGCACAGTCATTAGTACAAGGCACAGGTACGGCTGAGAGTTACCTGATGGCAGACTGACAGGTTTAGGAGGAGGAGCTAAAGGCACAGTCATTAGTACAAGGCACAGGGACGGCTGAGAGTCACCTGATGGCAGACTGACAGGTTTAGGAGGTGGAGCTAAAGGCACAGTCATTAGTACAAGGCACAGGTACGGCTGAGAGTCACCTGATGGCAGACTGACAGGTTTAGGAGGAGGAGCTAAAGGCACAGTCATTAGTACAAGGCACAGGTATGGCTGAGAGTCACCTGATGGCAGACTGACAGGTTTAGGAGGAGGGGCTAAAGGCACAGTCATTAGTACAAGGCACAGGTACGGCTGAGAGTTACCTGATGGCAGACTGACAGGTTTAGGAGGAGGAGCTAAAGGCACAGTCATTAGTACAAGGCACAGGTACGGCTGAGAGTTACCTGATGGCAGACTGACAGGTTTAGGAGGAGGAGCTAAAGGCACAGTCATTAGTACAAGGCACAGGTATGGCTGAGAGTCACCTGATGGCAGACTGACAGGTTTAGGAGGAGGGGCTAAAGGCACAGTCATTAGTACAAGGCACAGGTACAGCTGAGAGTCACCTGATGGCAGACTGACAGGTTTAAGAGGAGGGGCTAAAGGCACAATCATTAGTACAAGGCACAGGTACGGCTGAGAGTCACCTGATGGCAGACTGACAGGTTTAGGAGGAGGGGCTAAAGGCACAGTCATTAGTACAAGGCACAGGTACAGCTGAGAGTCACCTGATGGCAGACTGACAGGTTTAAGAGGAGGGGCTAAAGGCACAGTCATTAGTACAAGGCATAGGTACGGCTGAGAGTCACCTGATGGCAGACTGACAAGTTTAGGGGCGGAGCTAATTTGCCAATTAGTATCAATACCAACATTGTGGTTAGGGTTATGGAAAGTGAAAATGAAAGAATTAGTAAAAGCTTGTTTATATAAGTATAAGTATGTATATTTGTATCCCTTAGTGCTCTTGCACTTGAGTCTGGGGTTTTTATTAAGAATTAATGAATCAGGATTTGCCTCTCAAGGCTTTTTCTGTTTTTTTAAATGGAGCCTCTTCCTCTCCCTTTGCTCTACACAGGGGTATCTGAGGCATACGCCAACCATTAACGTTCTTGTCACTTTACATTGTAAGTGGCTGAAGGGCAACATGTTGCTCCCAATGGACTCCATGAAGGTGCTTATTTTTGAATTTTTTGGTTGCATAAAAAACAGGTGTTCTGTCAAACAGAGACCCCTGTAGGCTGTCACTCCACATAGGGGCTACCAAATAACCAATCACAGACCTTATTTGGCACCCCCAGGAACATTTTTCATGCTTGTTTTGCTTCCCAATTCTCTTTACACGTGAATGTGGCTCTCGGGTAATAAAGGTTGGATCCCTGCCTTACAATATATGGAAAGTTTCATCCATAAGCCCTCTCATCTCCACCACAGCTTTTACCTTTGCACTCAGGTTGATATCCGCACACACACAGACATACTGCTGTTTTTACGTTTTTTTCTGTCCTTTTGTCTCTCCAAAACACCGTGTTAGTCTGTGCTATGTTGGCCCAACCCTGCCCCTCCACTGGATTCTCAGTGTTTGAAGGGCCGATACCATGAAGCACTAAATTGCTTGTTAGATGAGCACTAAGGGATAAATGGTCCATTTATTTCTGACTGCTGATGAGTGAATCTGTAGCGTTTTGCTTTGCGGAAAATATTGGAAAAAATTGGAAACTAGAAATTTTGTGAAAGTTTAGCAAAACAATTCCCCAATGGTGAAATGCTGAATTTTGATGCAACAAAATTTCTGACTATTTACCATTCCTCCCTCAATACCTCACCTTTGGGGACAATAAGGGCATCTAGGTTGCCATGTAACAGGCCACAGCTTTTAGTGCCATGACACACGGGGAGATTAATCTCCCTGCAATGCCATCCCACTGGCTAGAATGTAAATCGCCGGTAGGAAGGCATATGCGGCACCTTTGACTAATCTCCCCATGTGTCACGGCCCTTATGTATGTATATATGTATATGTAATGATAATTTACTAAATAAAGTTAAAGTTTCAGTAAAATTACACAGTAAAATGACTGTAGAGTTGTCTGCCATGCTGGCTACCTCTTTCAACAGAACTGGGTTGGCAAGTTGGACCAGGCAACTGTGATAACACATTATTGTAACCCTTAACCAAAGACAACCCCCTACCATTGGTTCTCTGGTACCAAAACCTTTGCCCCCCACCCATTCCTCCACAAGGTGTGCCAAGATAAGAATGCAGTATGAAATACCCGCCCTTAACACTCGCCCTTAGATACAAGAATAAATACGTTGACATGGCATTCCTCTCCCTGGGTTTGGGTTCTGCAACTGGATTTGGGATAATGTAGGTAGAGGGAAGCACAATGTAGAACATTTGACACCCTAACCCTATAATACAGATTAAAAGGATCCTAAAATAGTATGAACGTATATAAACTATTATCCATAATGGCGCCAGAGGGGCCTGGGGTTTTCCAGATAAGTGATTTCTGTAAATTTGGATCACTATACCTTAAGTCTGCTAACAATCAAACACTAATAAACCCAATAAGATTCCTAATCACCATTAGCAACCAATAAGAAGGGACCATGTAGTGGTTTAGCAAACTTTGTGCCTTTTGCTACTTTTGGGGAATTTTTCCCACCTCATATTTAGTGATGGATGAAAAAATTTTCTGTGCATCCAAAGAATTGACTTGCACATCACAAAGAATTGTCTCTCTCATCAAAACAATTGTCTTTCTCATCAAAAGAATTGTCTCTCTCATCAAAAAGAATCGTCTCTCATCAAAAGAATTGTCTCTCTCATCAAAAGAATTGTCTTTCTCATCAAAAGAATTGTCTCTCTCATCAAAACAATTGTCTTTCTCATCAAAAGAATTGTCTCTCTCATCAAAAAGAATCGTCTCTCATCAAAAGAATTGTCTCACACCAACTGGGGAATTTTTCACACCTCATATTTAGTGATGGATGAAAAAATTTGCCAGGCATGGATTTGCGGCAAATTTCCACGTTTCACCATCACCACTGAAAGATTTTCTGTGCATCAAAAAGAATTGTCTCTCTCATCAAAAGAATCGTCTCTCATGCAAAAAATTGTCGCACGCAAAAAAAAAAAATTTGACGCACAATTTTCCTCCCGTTATCTTTCAAAAGATTTGCTAATTTTTCGCGAAGCGAAACGGGTCAGATTAGCTCATCAGTACCCACATTCTCTATTTAGCTGCATGAAACAAATAAATAATAGTAATGTAAGAGAGAAATGTTCCATTTTGCCTGTTTCAAATAGTTAAGTAATATTTGTGCCCCTTATCTGTGCCCCTTTTTTATTCTCAATACAGTTAAAACTTTTTACCTGGTTCCTATGGGTGTTTATTGGGACGTATTTATCCCTGTGTGTTACAGAAACAGAAAGCTCAGTGCGCAGGGCATGTACCATTGTATATACTGATCTGTACACTTCATCATTGATAATAAAATAGGTATCCAGGTCTTTTAAAGCCGCTGTCTTAGTGCAGTTCGAAAAATCAGTTAAATTAAACGGCTCTGGAGAATGGCACAAAGGATACTTTTCCAGAATGTCTTTAAGTAACATGTCTTCCTCAACTGATAAGAGATAATCATTGAACTGATCATTTAATGCTTTAATTCGTTTCTGTGGATATAAGAAAGTTAAACTGCAATTATATAATAATGAAAATTCATAGCCAATGAGGCCCCATGTCAATGTAATCACCAAAGTCTTTTCAGGAGCCATTTTCTGTAGGAAACTTAGTGACAGCAACATGAGATCAGACGGTGCCCCACACAGGACAATAACCTCAGCAGTTGTTATTCGTATTTGTTCAAATTTTCTCATATTCATGTAAATATCGTCTGTAAGTAAGATAATCATCTCAACACAGGCACCACGTTTGTTGATTTCATTTTGAAGGTTCCGACTCTGCTTCTCTCCGCTGTCGTTATCAGGGGCCACAATGATCACCCAGGTCCAACCCAACTGTTCCATCAGCTCTGCCACAGCAATGTGCTGAATATCATCACTCAGCCCTGTACTAAAAAAGTATGGGAATAGCTTTCTGTCATTCAGTGTAGGGTCTGTGGCGCCATAGCTGATCTGAAAGCAAAGCCAAGATAACCTTTATAATACATGAAAATCATTTACCGCTACCCTTCTCATAATACTGACTTCATAATACACCCTATGAGTGGATTTAGAAAAAACATTAAGATGTAAAGCTTTAGGTTCAGACAAAGCACTGACACCAGTATTACATATATATAATATACTGTATTTAAATCCAACCATGTATCTATAAGGGAATATCTCACTAGCCAATGAGAAATTCATGGTGCTGCTTATCAACAGAAGTTTGTTACAAAACACAGCAATGAATTAGATTATATTTGGCTTTTGTTGACGTGTATGTGACTAACAGTAGAGCTCTTAATATCCCAGGGAGTTCCAGTCTCTGGATTAGATGCCTCAAAAGGGAAATTGGGCTTGGATCAACACACACACACAGGTAGTAGTGATGAGCGAATCTGTCCCATTTTGCTTTGGCAAAAATTCCCTAAACTTATGCGCGAAGCGGTGAAAAAATTTGCGAAATTGTGAAAAATTTGTGAAATGCATTCAACCTTTTTTCACGTGACCACAAATTTTTCGTGGCTTATATTTGCTGAAGTTTCGTGAAACAATTTACCAATGCCAAAATGGGGAGCTAAGCTGCTATTCCATGCCTGGCTAAAAAAATAGGTCATCGCTAACGGATAGCAATGTGAAGAAAGACATCCAAGAAAACAAGAGGGGCATTCAAAGAAATTACCCCTAAGTGGGGTTTTATAAATACTCTATGGGAGGGCAAAAGGTTTCCCAGTGCTCTGACAGACAGAGGCATATGGGAAAATCACGAGGGCAAAGCTCATATAGGCATCCAAGTTTACATTAATATTCCTAGCTTTAGATAATAATAACGAGAAAATTAAACACTTTCCATGAAAAACAAAGTACGTTCTAAGTACAGGTATGGAACCTGTTGTCCAGAATGCTTGGGACCTGGGATCTTTTCATAATTTGGATCTTCATGCATTAACCCTTTCACTGCTAGCCGTTTTGGACAAAGCGGAATTTTTACTGCCAGACAATTTTTGAACATTTTGCACTGTTTCACTTTAGGGGCCTTTCCTCGGGGGGACTTTCAGTTTACCCAGGAAAGCAATATATTGGTTTTTTTCAGGACAACCTAAGCTTTTAAAATATGGTGAAATGTTTGTGTAATTCCAATTCTGTAACAAGATATAGGCTTCTAAATGTCTAAAAAATGGAAAAAAAATATTTTCCATAATATAAACACATACACCAGAAACAGAAATTATTTTATGCATGAAATTACAACTGATTTAGAAAGTCCCATGTCTCCTGAATGTGCAAATACCAAATATATATAGTTTTATGGAGATTTCTCACTTGTATAGGTCAAAAACTCCCAGCAGTACACTACCAAATTCCCAAAGCACTGCTCCAGAAAGCTGCATACTTTAGATTTCAAGGTCAAAAATTCCACTAACAGAAGGTTTATCCCAGAAAATTATACATTTTTAGGAAGAACAGAGTCTGGGGAATCCTGAATAGGTAGAACTGTCTGTCTGCTCCAAACTATCAAGTCACAATGCTTTCCTAAAGTTATTGGTTTTTATCAAAATTTGTGAATTTTTTTAAAAATTGCTTCAAAGCTTCCAGTCTATAGTATCTTATCTCCTACAGGTCATAAAGTAACCAGATAAAACACCCTAAATATGAATGCCAGGGGTCCCCTGAATAGTTTGATGCCCAATATGCATAGGTTTACCTAAGTATGTGGCATGTAGGGGCCCCAATAAGAACATACCCCCATATGATCTATCATTTGTCATTTCAGCTTCTGCAAAAATCAACACATTTACATCATTATATGTGGGATAAAGCTAGTAAAAAGTACATTCACCCTAGAAAGTAATATATTTTTTGAAAGTAAGCATTCCCCCGAATCTAAAATGGGTACCCATGTCTTTCTACTCCAAAGTAACAAGCCGCAAAGCTTTCCTAAAGTTGCCAATTTTGATTTCCAAAAATCCTCTCAAAGCTTCCAGTTTCCAGCATCTTATCTCCCACATATCATTAGGTACCAAGATAAAACAACCTGAATTTGAACCCCAGAGGTCCACTGAACAGTTTGAGGCCTACTGTACACAGGTTTATCAAAGCACATGGCACTTAGAGACCCCAAAATATACCTTGTGCCACTAATTTTATGGCTTACCTTTACCTAATTCATAAACACATGGCAGTTTTATGAGGGGTAGAAGCTGCAGAAATGTAGGGTTACCGCTAAAAAAACATATATTTTTGAAAAGTACACATTCTGACAAATCCAACATGGTTAAAGAGGACTTTCTACACCAAAGTACCAATCTGCAAAGCTTTCATAAAGTTAATGGTTTTTATGACTTTACTGAAAAAGACCTAAACTTATTGCAATTTGCCATATTTATCTTACAACATTTCTTACACATCACCCTAAATATGAACGCCAGAGGTCTACTGAACAGTTTGATGCCCAATATGCAAATATTTACCAAAGTATGTGGTGTACAGAGGCACCCAAATGAAAATAGTGCATAGGAATTTTCTCAGCTGCCAACTCAATTTCTGCAAAAAAAGCCCAATGTGCTGTAAGACCCCCTAACTGTACACAAAAACCCAGAAAGCCATATATTTTTGGAAAGTACACATTCTGACAAATCCAACAAGGGTAAAGAGTCCTTTCTACACCAAAGTACCAATCTGCAAAGCTTTCCTAAATTTAGTGGTTTTTATGACATTTCAGAAAATTGCACAAAAATGTTGCAATTTGCCACATTTATCTCACACAATTTCTTGCGTACAAAGGCAAGTCACCCCAAATAGGAACACCTAAGGTCTACTGAACAGTTTGATGCCCAATATGCATAGATATACCAAAGTCTGTGGTATGTACTGACCCCAAAATGAAAATAGCGCATATGGATTTCTCGCCTGCCAGCTCAGCTTTTGCATACAGAGCCCCCTGTCAGCGTATTATGTGCCATAACCCCCCTAACTATACAGAGACCCCCAGAAAACAATATATTTTTGTAAAGTACACATTCTGACAAATCCAAGATCGGTAAAAAAAATGGCACGTTAACTTCTGGATGGCTACAATTGGAAGTCAGCAGGCAGAAAGAGGAGACAACATGGTTTAGGGAATGCGGGGAAAGGAAGTTCCTACCTTTCCCGGTGGAGCAGAGGACAAGCAACATTTCACCCTACCGCCCTGATTTTGTGGTAAGTTTACAGGTGAGGGGGCATTGTAATAGGATACAGATGCCTTATTTCCACAGCTGCAGAGGAATGCTTGCCAGGGGTGGGGGGCTCATGCCCCAGTTTTAGGCACAAGCGTGCCAAGGTGGATATGGTTTTCTCGGACAAGGGTCCCAGGACGGTGGCTTTATGGTTACCTGCTCCCACTTCCCCACTTGTTGCTCCTGTGGCCGGCATGGCAGGCAGCCCAGTTGGTGGTGGTCTTCCGGTGGGCAAGCATTCCGTATGGGGATATAATGTTGATACAATGTTGATTGTTATTGTAACAGTAATTTGTTAATAAAGCTTTGGCCTGTTTTATATCCACCTGGTTGTCCTTATTCTCTTTGGGGGGGGGGGGCGATTGGCAAAGGTAGTTAGGGAATCCCTTTCAGGTTGAAAAAGCCAACTCAATTGACGATACACAGTATTTAGCCACCTGGGGGCCGTAGGAACGTCTGGGCCCTCACTGATTTAGTTTTCCCCTTTAGGTAAATATACACAGAAGCCAGACAGACCCCTCTGTATTAGTCTGTATTTCTCCTTTGTGCTTCACTTCATGCTCACTGTTATTCTTGTAAATATCTCTGACTCACTCATTCTCTCATTCTATTTGCCGACTGTTACTATTTTAAGTTACATTAATTCAGTTTTTGCTCAGTTGAAATGGTCACTATCCTCCCCAGCCAAAACACTCCATTTTCTCTTAGGCCTATCCGCACATACGTTGCACTCCTCAATGCCCAAACAGATGTAGAACTGCAATTTGGTTCAGAGTGACATTAGCACATTAATAAACATACCTGTGAGTATCCAGCTGGGCTATAGGCAGGGATGTGAGTGAGGACTGATCTCCAATAAATCCAGCAATTTCCCCTTTGCCCCTACAGGAGTAATTAGGCACCACATTCCCAGGGCCAGATAATATCTGCAGGGCACTCCCTATAGCGAGACGGGGATCCCCACAGGAATCATATACACGGTATCCCAGGGTGATGTTGGGTAACAGATCCGGGTTCCTGTTAATCTCATCAATAGCAAACCGGAAGCTATGGATTTGCCTGTAGAATTCAAATAAAGGCCTGTGGGAAGATATTGTTGGTTATCCAAAGGTTCAGCTTTCATCTGACAAATTTTTTTCTTGCAGAAACTACACCTGTTTGTATGAAACTGTATCCTCAATACATGAGTTTTGTGATTTGTCTCAGATTAGCTTGTTACAGAATAGACATAATGGGCCTGATTCACTAAAGGGCGATAAAAATTATCGCACGCTTTTTCGCGTTAAAAAACGCAAAATAATTTGCTCGCGATTCACCATAGTATTATCGCGTGCGAAAAATCGCCATTTTCGCATGGGGTATTTCTCGCACTAGTTTTACCGTTTTGCATTAATTTCCGCTCTGAAAAGAATACGATCGCATGATTCACTATAACTTTTGCGCGCTAAATATCGCATTCGGCTATGCGAAAATTAACTCCTAATACAGGCAGGCGAAAAATTATACAAAAGTACAGTAAATGAGCTTTTTGCAATAAAATATGGACTTACAGTGTTATTTATTCAGTCTGTGTTTCCCCCAGAGTGACGCAGCCGCCAGTTTGCAGCGAAATGTTCATTTTTAATACAGTAATTTTCTGCAAGTATTGGCGTGTATGGCTAACATGGCGTGCGTTCATTTGCGCGACTATTTCTATTTGGCTACAAGTGATGAAATGTTTCCCCAGGCATGGATTCGCAGCAAATTTTTGGACGTGCGTTGAATTTTTTCATGCGTTTCTCAAAACATTCCGCCAATGGCAAAACGCATGAAAAAATTTGCCACGCAAAAATTCACCGCACATCCAAAAATTTATACAAGCGTCAAAAAATAATAGTCACAGCAACATTTTTTTTGCCCGCACAACATTTTTGCCGTTTCGTGGATCTTTCGAAAGATTTGCTAATTTTCACTAAAGAAACCAGAACACATTTGCTCATCACTAGTGGCTACTATTTATATACTACTATTTATATGCTACTATTTATATGCATCTACTATTTATATGCTACTATTTATATGCTACCATTTATATGCTACTATTTATATGATACCATTTATATGCTACCATTTATATGTGGCTAATATTTATATACATCATTTATATGCGGCAACAATTTTTATACACTATTTCTATGCTACCATTCATATGCGGCGATTATTCGCATAATTTAGTGCATGTACCGGCAAATACCGCATTGAAATAGTCTTTTCGCGAGTTAAATAACGCATGCAATATCGCACGTAAAAAAGTGCGAGTATGCTTATAGTGAATTGTGCGAAAAATCGCCCAAATTAAGACGCGGTAAAAAATTTAGTGCACAATAAAAATAGCGCATGTTTTATCGCCCTTTAGTGAATCAGGCCCAATGTATTTAATATAATAATATAATGTATTTCTCTGTCCCCACTGGTGCTTCTCCTCTCTTAGTGCTAATACATTTTACTACATCCTCCCTGCATATTGTATATAATGACAAATGGACAGATAGATAGATAAATCTATAAATTAGTATAAAATTATTTAAAATAGTATATACCAATGTATGTCCTGGAAAAAAGGGAGAAGAAAACATACCTTGTAAGACACAAATATAAACATAACAATGTACTATACTGTGGAAGCTGTGTAGGATTTTTCTTCATTAGAAGCCCTTATACCTCTTGAAACTTATGTAAATAAAACATTTTAGTCAGTTAATCCCTTATTTTGTGGAATAAAGGCAAAACCACTCACAGTGTGCAGAGGGACGTGTATCTAACAGGCCCAGTAGAGTTATACTCTATGTTATTGTGCACAGTGAACACTCCTCCAATGATGATATCTCCATCCTTGATGTATTTGTATTCATACTCAGGCTTGGTGATGTGAATACGGCACGGTGAGTCTGACCCACTCAGCTTAGTGCTGCCCAGTGTTACCCATATGGCTGCCAGGCACAATATCACTCTCAGCTGGTCAGGTAAGAGGTCTCTGGTAGGAATCCATGTAGAATAAATCATTTTCCTCTCCATTGTTTATCGAGCTGCATCCTCATGTAACGTGTTCTTTCAAGTACAGTGAAGCAGATGCTCTTATGACCGGGTGGGTATATTTATATGTGTCCTTATACTCACTGCCTATTGCAATTTCTTTTGTTTTTTTTTCAAATCCTACAATTAAATGTATTCTTAAAATATGCAGTGTCCCGTTGTGAATGCTCCCTACTGGTAAAGTCCATAATTGTCTCTATAGGCAAAACAATCTTTTTTTGTTCTTGTTGAGTTCTAAATCTACATAGAGTTGGCTGATCTTGTTACTTGGTTCTTTTCACTTTTAAAGTCCAAAAAAAATAAAAATGTAATTCACAGAATTATAAAAATGATTATAGATATACATGTTATGCACCGTGACAGAACTGGTCAGTTTATTTGATGATACGTTGAGTTTGGTCAACATGGGCTCAAAATGGCTGATCCACCCAACCAGTTGCATTGAATGGATGTCAGACTTCGACCATAATTTTAGATCAAACAGGTTGTAAAATGACTGCTGGTCTGTTTGAGCCAATCCTTAATGGAGAAGGATCTGGGAATTTTCATAGATAATTTCACCTAATTCCAGGCAGTGTCATTCTGTGGCTACTAAAGCAAATAAAGTGCTGTCTTGTATAAACAGGGCATTGACTCAAGGGATGAGAACATAATTTTTCCCCTTTATAGGTCCCTGGTAAGGCCTCACCAGTTTTGGGCTCCAGTCCTTAAGAAGGATATTAATGAGCTGGAGAGAGTGCAGAGACTGCAATAAACTGGTTAAGGGGATGGAAGGGTTAAGCTATGAGGTGAGACTGTCAGGGTTGGGGTTGTTTTCTCTGGAAAAGAGGCGCTTGCGAGGGGACATGATTACTCTGTACAAGTACATTAGAGGGGATTATAGGCAGATGGGGGATGTTCTTTTTTCCCATAAAAACGCACCAGAGGCCCCCCCTTTAGATTAGAGGAATGGAGCTTCCATTTGAAGCAGCGTAGGCAGTGAGATTGGGGAATGCCCTGCGGGGATGTTGGGTTGGGAGTTCCTCACAGTGAGGGCAATGAGGGGGTTGGGGAATGCCCTGCCGGGGGATGTTGGGTAGGGGGTTCCTCACAGTGAGGGCAATGAGGGGGTTGGGGAATGCCCTGCTGGGGGATGTTGGGTAGGGGGTTCCTCACGGTGAGGGCAGTGAGGGGGTTGGGGAATGCCCTGCCAGGGGATGTTGGGTAAGGGGTTCCTCATGGTGAGGGCAGTGAGGGGGTTGGGGAATGCCCTGCCGGGGGGTGTTGGGTAGGGGGATCTTCATGGTGAGGGCAGTGAGGAGAGAAGGGGGATGTTGGGTAGGGGGTTTCTCATGGCCAGGGCAGTGAGGAGAGAAGGGGGATGTTGGGTAGGGGGTTCCTCATGGTGAGGGCAGTGAGGAGAGAAGGGGGATGTTGGGTAGGGGGTTCCTCACGGAGAGGGCAGTGAGATTGGGGAATGCCCTGCGGGGATGTTGGGTAGGGGGTTCCTCACAGTGAGGGCAATGAGGGGGTTGGGGAATGCCCTGCTGGGGGATGTTGGGTAGGGGGTTCCTCATGGTGAGGGCAGTGAGGGGGTTGGGGAATGCCCTGCCGGGGGGTGTTGGGTAGGGGGATCTTCATGGTGAGGGCAGTGAGGAGAGAAGGGGGATGTTGGGTAGGGGGTTTCTCATGGTCAGGGCAGTGAGGAGAGAAGGGGGATGTTGGGTAGGGGGTTCCTCATGGTGAGGGCAGTGAGGAGAGAAGGGGGATGTTGGGTAGGGGGTTCCTCACGGTGAGGGCAGTGAGGGGGTTGGGGAATGCCATGCCGGGGGATGGTGAGTAGGGGGTTCCTCATGGTGAGGGCAGTGAGGGGGTTGGGGAATGCCCTGCTGGGGGATGTTGGGTAGGGGGTTCCGCATTGTGAGGGCAGTGAGGTTGGGGAATGCCCTGCTGGGGGATGTTGGGTAGGGGGTTTCTCACGGTGAGGGCAGTGAGGGGGTTGGGGAATGCCCTGCCGGGGGGTGTTGGGTAGGGGGTTCCTCACGGTGAGGGCAGTGAGGGGGGTGGGAATGCCCTGCCGGTATATGTTGGGTTGGGGGTTCCTTACGGTGAGGGCAGTGAGGGGGTTGGGGAATGCCCTGCCGGGGGATGTTGGGTAGGGGGTTCCTCAAAGTGAGGGCAGTGAGGGGGTTGGGAATGCCCTGCGGGGATGTTGGGTTGGGGGTTCCTCACGGTGAGGGAAATGAGGGGGTTGGGGAATGCCCTGCTGGGGGATGTTGGGTAGGGGGTTCCTCATGGTGAGGGCAGTGAGGGGGTTGGGGAATGCCCTGCCGGGGGGTGTTGGGTAGGGGGATCTTCATGGTGAGGGCAGTGAGGAGAGAAGGGGGATGTTGGGTAGGGGGTTTCTCATGGTCAGGGCAGTGAGGAGAGAAGGGGGATGTTGGGTAGGGGGTTCCTCATGGTGAGGGCAGTGAGGAGAGAAGGGGGATGTTGGGTAGGGGGTTCCTCACGGTGAGGGCAGTGAGGGGGTTGGGGAATGCCCTGCTGGGGGATGTTGGGTAGGGGGTTCCGCATTGTGAGGGCAGTGAGGTTGGGGAATGCCCTGCTGGGGGATGTTGGGTAGGGGGTTTCTCACGGTGAGGGCAGTGAGGGGGTTGGGGAATGCCCTGCCGGGGGGTGTTGGGTAGGGGGTTCCTCACGGTGAGGGCAGTGAGGGGGGTGGGAATGCCCTGCCGGTATATGTTGGGTTGGGGGTTCCTTACGGTGAGGGCAGTGAGGGGGTTGGGGAATGCCCTGCCGGGGGATGTTTTGTAGGGGGTTCCTCAAAGTGAGGGCAGTGAGGGGGTTGGGAATGCCCTGCGGGGATGTTGGGTTGGGGGTTCCTCACGGTGAGGGAAATGAGGGGGTTGGGGAATGCCCTGCTGGGGGATGTTGGGTAGGGGGTTCCTCATGGTGAGGGCAGTGAAGGAGTTGGGGAATGCCCTGCCGGGGGGTGTTGGGTAGGGGGATCTTCATGGTGAGGGCAGTGAGGAGAGAAGGGGGATGTTGGGTAGGGGGTTCCTAACGGTGGGGGCAGTGAGGGGGTTGGGGAATGCCCTGACGGGGGATGTTGGGTAGGGGGTTCCTCACGGTGAGGGCAGTGAGGGGGTTGGGGAATGCCCTGCCGGTGGATGTTGGGTTGGGGGTTCCTCACAGTGAAGGCAGTGAGGAGGTTGGGGAATGCCCTGCCGGGGGATGTTGGGTAGGGGGTTCCTCATGGTGAGGGCAATGAGGAGGTTGGGGAATGCCCTGCCGGGGGGTGTTGGGTAGGGGGTTCCTCACAGTGAGGGCAATGAGGGGGTTGGGGAATGCCCTGCCGGGGGATGTTGGGTAGGGGGTTCTCCATGTTGAGGGCAGGGAGGGGGTTGGGGAATGCCCTGCCGGAGGGTGTTGGGTAGGGGGATCTTCGTGGTGAGGGCAGTGAGGAGAGAAGGGGGATGTTGGGTAGGGGGTTCCTCATGGTGAGGGCAGTGAGGGGGTTGGGGAATGCCCTGCCGGGGGGTGTTGGGTAGGGGGGATCTTCATGAAGAGGGCAGTGAGGAGAGAAGGGGGATGTTGGGTAGGGGGTTCCTCACGGTGAGGGCAGTGAGGGGGTTGGGGAATGCCCTGCTGGGGGATGTTGGGTAGGGGGTTCCTCACGGTGAGCGCAGTGAGGAGGTTGGGGAATGCCCTGCCGGGGGATGTTGGGTACGGGGTTCCTCACGGTGAGGGCAGTGAGGGGGTTGGGGAATGCCCTGCTGGGGGATGTTGGGTAGGGGGTTCCTCACGGTGAGCGCAGTGAGGAGGTTGGGGAATGCCCTGCCGGGGGATGTTGGGTACGGGGTTCCTCACGGTGAGGGCAGTGAAGGGATTGGGGAATGCTCTGCCGGGGGGTGTTGGGTAGAGGGTTCTTCACAGTGAGGGCAATGAGGGGGTTGGGGAATGCCCTGCCGTGGGATGTTGGGTAGGGGGTTCCTCACAGTGAGCGCAATGAGGAGGTTGAGGAATGCCCTGCCGGGGGATGTTGGGTAGGGGGTTCCTCATGGTGAGGGCAATGAGGGGGTTGGGGAATGCCCTCATTGGGTAGGGGGATCTTCATGGTGAGGGCAGTGAGGAGAGAAGGGGGATGTTGGGTAGGGGGTTCCTCATGGTGAGGGCAGTGAGGAGAGAAGGGGGATTTTGGGTAGGGGGTTCCTCACGGTGAGGGCAGTGAGGGGGTTGGGGAATGCCCTGCCGGGGAGTGTTGGGTAGAGGGTTCTTCACAGTGAGGGCAATGAGGGGGTTGGGGAATGCCCTGCCGGGGATGTTGGGTAGGGGGTTCCTCACAGTGAGGGCAGTGAGGAGGTTGAGGAATGCCCTGCCGGGGGATGTTGGGTTGGGGGTTCTTCATGGTGAGGGCTGTGAGAAGGTTGGGGAATGCCCTGCCGGGGAACATTGGGTAGGGAGTTCCTCACGGTGAGGGAAATGAGGAGGTTGGGGAATGCCCTGCCGGGGATATTGGGTCGGGGGTTCCTCACGGTGAGGGCAGTGAAGAGGTTGGGAAATGCCCTGCCGGGGGATGTTGGGTTGGGGGTTCCTCACAGTGAGGGCAGTGAGGAGGTTTGGGAATTCCCTGCCGGGGGATGTTGGGTTGGGGGTTCCTCATGGTAAGGGCAGTGAGGAGAGAAGAGTGATGTTGGGTAGGGGGTTCCTCATGGTGAGGGCAGTGAGGAAGTTGGGGAATTCCCTGCCGGGGGATGTTGGGTTGGGGGTTCCTCATGGTAAGGGCAGTGAGGAGAGAAGAGTGATGTTGGGTAGGGGGTTCCTCATGGTGAGGGCAGTGAGGAGAGAAGGGGGATGTTGGGTAGGGGGTTCCTCACGGTGAGGGCAGTGAGGGGGTTGGGGAATGTCCTGCCAGTGGATGTTGGGTTGGGGGTTCCTCACAGTGAGGAGTTGGGGAATGCCCTGCCAGGGGATGTTGGGATGGGCGTTCCTTGCAGAGAGGGCAGTGAGGGGGTTGGGGAATGCCCTTATGGGAGTTGTTGGGTAGGGGGTTCCTCATGGTGAGAGTAGTGAGGAGGTTGGGGAATGCCCTGCCAGGGGATGTTGAGTAGGGGGTTCCATAAATTGAGGGTAGTGAGGAGGTTGGGGAATGCCCTGCCAGGGGATGTTGAGTAGGGGGTTCCATAAATTGAGGGCAGTGAGGGGGTTGGGGAATGTCCTGCCGGGGGAATTTGGGTAGGGGACTCCTCATGGTGAGGGCAGTATTGAGGTTGGGGAATGTCCTGCCGGGGGATTTTGGGTAGGGAGATCCTCACGGTGAGGGTAGTGAGGAGGTTGGGGAATGCCCTGCCGGGGGATGTTGGGTAGGGGGTTCCTCATGATCAGGGCAGTGAGGAGAGAAGGGGGATATTGGGTAGGGGGTTCCTCACAGAGAGGGCAGTGAGGAGATTGGGGAATGCCCTGCCGGGGGATGTTGGGTAGGGGGTTCCTTACGTTGAGGGCAGTGAGGGGGTTGGGGAATACCCTGCCAGGTGATGTTGGGTAGGGGGTTCCTCACGGTGAGGGCAGTGAGGGGGTTGGGAAATACCCTGCCAGGGGATGTTGGGTAGGGTGTTCCTCACAGTGAGGGCAGTGAGGGGGTTGGTGAATGCCCTGCTGGGGGATGTTGGGTAGGGGGTTCCTCATGGTGAGGGCAGTTTTGAGGTTGGGGAATGTCCTGCCGGGGGATTTTGGGTAGGGGGTTCCTCATGGTGAGGGCAGTGTTGAGGTTGGGAAATGTCCTGCCGGGGGATGTTGGGTAGGGGGTTCCTCACGGTGAGGGCAGTGTTGAGGTTGGGAAATGTCCTGCCGGGGGATTTTGGGTAGGGGGCTCCTCACGGTGAGGGTAGTGAGGAGGTTGGGGAATGCCCTGCCAGGGGATGTTGGGTAGGGGGTTCCTCACGGTGAGGGCAGTTTTGAGGTTGGGGAATGTCCTGCCGGGGGATTTTGGGTAGGGGGTTCCTCATGGTGAGGGCAGTGTTGAGGTTGGGAAATGTCCTGCCGGGGGATGTTGGGTAGGGGGTTCCTCACGGTGAGGGCAGTGAGGGGGTTGGGGAATGCCCTGCCGGGGGATGTTGGGTAGGGGGTTCCTCACGGTGAGGGCAGTGTTGAGGTTGGGAAATGTCCTGCCGGGGGATTTTGGGTAGGGGGCTCCTCACGGTGAGGGTAGTGAGGAGGTTGGGGAATGCCCTGCCAGGGGATGTTGGGTAGGGGGTTTTATTTCTATACGAAAAACCAAACTGAAGAAGAGAAAATGGTTAAATCTGCAAGGGGGGAGGAACCTCTCCATGTATGAATTGTCAGCAATGGCACAGCTCAATTAATTCAGGTATATATATATTTATCTAATCGATGGTATAAAGATCCCCTAAATTCAACAGCTAGTGAGGCCATTAAGAAAACAGTTGGCAAATCGACAAATTATTTTCAAGCTAGAAAAAATATTTTAAATTAGAAGAAAAGTATATATATTTGGTGCCCCTTTGCTGACCGGTTCTGATATTTATATATATACAGGAATGGGATCCCTTATCTGGAAACCTTTTATCCAGAAGGTTTCAAATTATGAAAAGGCCATCTCCCATAGACTCCATTATAAGCAAATAATTCTAATTTTTAAAACTGATTTCCCTTTTCTCTGTAATAATAAAACAGTACCTGTACTTGATCCTAACTAAGATATAATTACCCCTTATTGGGGCAGAACAGCCCTATTGGGTTTATTTAATGGTTAAATGATTCCCTTTTCTCTGTAATAATAAAACAGTACCTGTACTTGATCCCAACTAAGATATAATTACCCCTTATTGGGGGCAGAACAGCCCTATTGGGTTTATTTCATGGTTAAATGATTCCCTTTTCTCTGTAATAATAAAACAGTACCTGTACTTGATCCCAACTAAGATATAATTACCCCTTATTGGGGGCAGAACAGCCCTATTGGGTTTATTTCATGGTTAAATGATTCCCTTTTCTCTGTAATAATAAAACAGTACCTGTACTTGATCCCAACTAAGATATAATTACCCCTTATTGGGGCAGAACAGCCCTATTGGGTTTATTTCATGGTTAAATGATTCCCTTTTCTCTATAATAATAAAACAGTACCTGTACTTGATCCCAACTAAGATATAATTACCCCTTATTGGGGGCAGAACAGCCCTATTGGGTTTATTTAATGGTTAAATGATTCCCTTTTCTCTGTAATAATAAAACATTACCTGTACTTGATCCCAATTAAGATATAATTACCCCTTATTGGGGGCAGAACAGCCCTATTGGGTTTATTTCATGGTTAAATGATTCCCTTTTCTCTGTAATAATAAAACAGTACCTGTAGTTGATCCCAACTAAGATATAATTACCCCTTATTGGGGGCAGAACAGCCCTATTGGGTTTATTTAAAGGTTAAATGATTCCCTTTTCTCTGTAATAATAAAACAGTACCTGTACTTGATCCCAACTAAGATATAATTACCCCTTATTGGGGGCAGAACAGCCCTATTGGGTTTATTTAATGGTTAAATGATTCCCTTTTCTCTGTAATAATAAAACAGTACCTGTACTTGATCCCAACTAAGATATAATTACCCCTTATTGGGGGCAGAACAAGCCAATTGGGTTTATTCAATATTTAAGTGATTTTTAGCAGACTTAAATTATGGAGATCCAAATTATGGAAAGATCTTTTATCTGGAAAACCACAGGTCCCAAGCATTCTGGATAACAGGTCCCATACCTGTATCTTATTATAGGAGAAGTAAAGGTTAATAGTAAGTAAGTTTTATCAGAAAGGTCTATGTAAATACAGCCATAAGCACTCACAGAACTGCTGCTTTGAGTCCTCAGTGAAAAGAAACACAGGATTTCTTACCTTCTATTCTGTACACACAATCTTCTGTGTCACACTGCTTCCTGGAAGTGATGTCAGAACAAACTAAAAATGGCAGCTGCTATCTTAAACAAGCAAAGGGAGCTTCTAGGGCTGTTTAGTCAGGTATAGTAAAGCTTTCTGCAGAATAATTAATGTTAATTCTTTTTACATGCTAATTATTTTTTGACCATTTTTAACTGCCCCAATTCCAAACACTTTTCATCATATTTGAAAAATTATATTTATAAATATCCCAAACTATTAAATACAATTCAGATACTAGCCTGGGATGTCATTATCTACTTATACATCAAATCCTACATCTCTTATTCATAAAGAATTCTCTCATTTCTTTCCCTACCTAATTCCATGATTACTGATGAAGAGAAAATGTTTGTTCTGTGCATTATAAATTTTCCAATTGAAACTTTTAAACCTTTTTTACTATATCTTTGTCTAATAAGAATGCTTTCAGCTTCCAATCACCTCCTTATATGTAGGTTTCCATTTAGGTTGAAAAATCTCAATACAACCCCTTTTACATTACATTACATTAACATTTATTTATAAAGCACCAACATACCCCGCAGCGCTGTACAATAAGTGGGTTACATACATTGGGACATACAGAGTAACATATAAAGCAATCAGTAACCGATACAGGAGGGGAAGGGAGCCCTGCCCAAAAGAGCTTACACTCTACAAGGAGTAACATATAAAGCAATCAGTAACCGATACAGGAGGGGAAGGGAGCCCTGCTCAAAAGAGCTTACACTCTACAAGGAGTAACATATAAAGCAATCAGTAACCGATACAGGAGGGGAAGAGAGCCCTGCCCAAAAGAGCTTACACTCTACAAGGAGTAACATATAAAGCAATCAGTAACCGATACAGGAGGGGAAGGGAGCCCTGCCCCAAAGAGCTTACACTCTACAAGGAGTAACATATAAAGCAATCAATAACCGATACAAGAGGGGAAGAGAGCCCTGCCCCAAAGAGCTTACACTCTACAAGGAGTAACATATAAAGCAATCAGTAACCGACAAAAGAGGGGAAGGGAGCCCTGCCCAAAAGAGCTTAAACTCTACAAGGAGTAACATATAAAGCAATCAGTAACTGATACAGGAGGGGAAGAGAGCCCTGCCCCAAAGAGCTTACACTCTACAAGGAGTAACATATAAAGCAATCAGTAACCGATACAAGAGGGGAAGGGAGCCCTGCCCAAAAGAGCTTACACTCTACAAGGAGTAACATATAAAGCAATCAATAACCAATACAAGAGGTGAAGAGGGCCCTGCCCCAAAGAGCTTACAATCTTCAAGGAGTAACATATAAAGCAATCAGTAACCGATACAGGAGGGGAAGAGGGCCCTGCCCAAAAGAGCTTACACTCTACAAGGAGTAACATATAAAGCAATCAGTAACCGATACAGGAGGGGAAGAGAGCCCTACCCCAAAGAGCTTACAATCTACAAGGAGTAACATATAAAGCAATCAGTAACCGATACAGGAGGGGAAGAGAGCCCTGCCCCAAAGAGCTTACAATCTACAAGGAGTAACATATAAAGCAATCAGTAACCGATACAGGAGGGGAAGAGAGCCCTGCCCCAAAGAGCTTACAATCTACAAGGAGTAACATATAAAGCAATCAGTAACCGATACAGGAGGGGAAGAGAGCCCTGCCCAAAGAGCTTACAATCTACAAGGAGTAACATATAAAGCAATCAGTAACCGATACAGGAGGGGAAGAGGGCCCTGCCCCAAAGAGCTTACAATCTACAAGGAGTAACATATAAAGCAATCAGTAACCGATACAAGAGGGGAAGAGGGCCCTGCCCCAAAGAGCTTACAATCTACAAGGAGTAACATATAAAGCAATCAGTAACTGATACAAGAGGGGAAGAGGGCCCTGCCCCAAAGAGCTTACAATCTACAAGGAGAAAGGGTTGAGACACAAGGTGTGGGAATGGGCATGACCAGAACCCCTTGAGAACTGATTTTGAAACAATGGCCCTTCATGACTTCACTTCAAAAAATGAAATTAATTCAAAATCCATTTTAACAATTTAAAAAAAAATCTACCCCCAAATTTGTATAATTGACTTGGTAGATTCTAGGAAGTCAGTTATAGAAATTCTGGGGTAGATTGCAAAAATGCAGAGAAGATTTCTGGAGGATTAGATTAGGACCAAGATCATATAGATAAACAAATCTACAATATTTTCTGCATTTTAAAATAATTTTCATTGCACAAACCTCATTCTTGTAATTCTTTGAAATTGGCATTAAGAAAGGACAAAAACTCATACACTACACTGGGGGGTAGTCACAAAAGTGCTGATATTGAGAAAAAATTAAATTGGAGACAGATTTGTCAAATTTCCCGCCTTATTCGCAAACCTCTATCTCCACTTTCGTGAATTTGTTTTAAACAGTTTTTAGATTTTATACTTTTAGACGAAATTTAGTATGAATTTGTCTTTTTAGCTCTTTTTAAATATTTTGTATTTCATGTGTCATTTCACTGTAGGGGGGGTTTCCTGAAGGGTAATATTATTTTGCCTAGGAAAACTATACATCATTTTTTCAGGACAAACCGGGTGTTCTAATCTTTTCTGGATATTTGTGTAATTCTACTTCTGTAACAAGATTTAAGGGTTGAAATACTTTCTTTGGAGAAGAAGTGAATCAAGGGCCCACCCCCCACATTACTCTGCCCCCACACTTCTTCTCTACCCTCAATTGATTACTGGTTGATAGCAATCCATCTCAGTCACCAACAGGACCAGGGCCCACCAGGTTTTTCCCAGTGCCCTGCTGGGCAAGTCCAACCCTGTATTTACAGTACCCCAATATCCAGGTACCAGAGTGCATGTGCTGCTTGCTGATCACCAAGATGGTGGCTGGGAACAGAAGTAATGCAGCTAAAGGTGCTAAAGGTGGGGGCCAATGCTGTCAAGCAGCCCTGTAGATCTGGGTATTCTATGGGGGGGGCACAGATAAGTTGGGGCAAGTGTCAGAAAAGTGGTTAAATAGGGGGCACTGCTGCTAAAACTAAATTTTGCTGGTAGGCACCTATTGTTCTAGAATTAGACAGAAAATTGAGGACAACCAGAAGCAGGAAAGGAGCCAGCTGTGAGTTCTAACTACAAAGAGAGAAGGCTACTGGGCTGTTGGTGATTACAGAGGCCTCTGTAGAATCTCTATGGGTGTCCCCTGGTGAATCTCTCTGTGTTGCTCCCCAACCCCTTGGATGTTGCTCCCAGTAGCCTCAAAATAGGTGCTCATTTTTACATGTTTTGGCTTGCAGGCAAGCTTTGATTGCATAAAACCCAGAGTAAAGCCAAACAGAGCCTTCTATAGGCTGCCAGTCCACATAGGGGCTACCGAATAGCCAATTATAGCTTTTATTTGAATCCCCAGGAACCTTTTCCATGCTTGTGTTGCTCCCCAACACTTTTTTCCATTTGAATGTGGCTCACGGGTATAAAAGGTTGGGGATCCCTGGTCTAAAACAATGATTATTTGAACTGTAAGTAGTGATGAGCGAATCTGTCCCATTTCACTTTGCCATAAAATTTGCAAAATGAGAAGAAAATTCATGAAAGGCATGATTTTCTTGTCATCCCGTGTCTTTTTTTTGACGTGACGGTGCCCATTTTTTATGCACCCAATTTGATGCAACCGCAACTTTTTTGATGCGCAATAAATCTTCTCCGCTGCAAATTTTCCAACCCAGTACCCCAATATCCCAGTATGGGTGCCAGTGTGTATGTGCTGTTTGCTGATCCCCAAGATGGCGGCTGGGAACAGAAGGCCCCCTATGTGTTGTGATTTGTTTTTTTGTGCCCTGTTTATGAAGGGGAATGTGAATTTAGGTAAAAAGAAAATTTTCAAAAAGTGCTGTATAATAGCAAACAATTAGAAAAATATGAATTTTTATGCAGATGCTGTCCTATTTTTTTATTTTTGTAACTTAAATTTTTATTGGTGTTTTGTACACAATGATTGTAACAGGCATTCAAAAGGTCAGTAATAGCAATGTTACAGTGTAATCAAATGATTCAATTAAACTGACCTTATCTCAGGGTACATAACAGGTCTGTTTATTAGCTTTTCTCATTAGGGCTCTTGCACACGGGGAGGTTAGTCGCCCGCGACAAATCTCCCTGTTCGTGGGTGACTAATCTCCCCGAATTGCCATCCCACCGGCGACAATGTAAGTCGCCGGTGGGATGGCACACAGTGCGCAGGCGATTTTGGCAAATCGCCGAAGTTGTCTCGCGAGGCATTTTCGGTGATTTGCCGAAATCACGCCACCGCGTGTGCCATTCCACCGGCGACTTACATTGTCGCCAGTGGGATGGCAACTGATGGCAACTCGGGGAGACTAGTCGCCCGCAAACAGGGAGATTTGTCGCGGGCGACTAATCTCCCTGTGTGCCAGAGCCCTTAATCAGGTAGTTTAGGTTATCTTAGGTTGATAGTAATGCTTAGAAAGAACAGTTGTAGTTGGCAGTCATAGTAAGAGAAACATGGAGGGGAATTTGGGTCCCTTTGGGGGGAGGAGAAGAGTTAGTGGTGGTTGTGAGTCAGGTAATAGGGTTAATCTTGTATAGGGTGTAACCTGCTCTGTGCCCTTATGTTGGTTATATTGTGTTCCCATCTGGACCAGACCTTCTTACAAAGTCCTATTTCTTGTGTACGTGTAAATGTGTGTTCACTGTCCCTTTAACACAATACCTAAAAGTTTGCAATTCAGTTTATAATAAATTTGCTCAAGGGAAGTTAAAATAACAAAGTCAATATGATGCCTATAATTCTCCGCTGGGTACTCGGAGTCTAAAACTGTAACATTCTCAGAACAGAAAGGCAAATCCCTCAGTGTGCGGCTAAACTCGTACAAAATGATTCCCTTTGTGCTATAAAATAAGGGTTGGACGAGCCGGTCCCATACTGGGTCCTACAGATGCAGTCACATTCTGGCTCAGTTGTGCCGCTCTGCTGGGGAAACTCTTCCACTCTCTGTCTTGTACTGGGGGGTACTGCAGTGTTTGTGGGTGCAATGCTGGGGTTACGGTGTAAATGTAACTCAATAACAATGCTGCTGTACCTATTCATTCTGTGCATAGGGCCCTGCAGATCTGGGGTTCAACCCACCAACCCTGCTTGCCATCTAAGAATAGCTGAAATATTAGAAGACTATGAATATATTCAGAATGGAGATATCATAATCGGGGGGCTACTGACTGTAAATACATATGCATCTTCTGAGAGACTTCCCTGGGACACTAAATACAAAACACTGTGTGTCAAGTAAGTCAGCGGCCAATAAACACTGGGTTTATATATGAAGAAATTGCTAATTATGATACATAAGAGAAAACTGATTGAATTTTGAGTCTCAGACGTAAGCATTGCGTTGTATTCTTAAAGCAATATTGCACAATAAAACTTTCCCAGCTCTCTAGGGCCCGCATTGGCAGCATTGAAATGCAAAAGAATCCTCCAATGAGAATCCCAGCTGATGTGAGTAAATCCGGCTCCCTGTTCTCTGTTCCTGCAATTGGAGTTGGGAGCAATAAGCACAGTTTCCCAGCACTGAACAAGTCTGTCCCTTTATCCCCATGTCTGATTCCTGTGCCATATAATGACAGGAAAATGCCATCATTATCTCTATATGTAAGGTACCAGCAAGGGGCCTGACACAGGGAATCAGCATTCTCATTGGTCACTTCTCTTGCATCTTTAATGAAGTTTTCAGTCAGTAGAATTCTCATTGGTTTCCATGTGTAATTATGTTTTTCATCAACTTCTATGGAGAACTAGGGGGCGCAGTGGGGCAGCTTTACAGTTGGGTTTAGTGTTGCTTTAATAAATAGATGTTGTAGCTGCAGGACCTGCATATACCATACCCTCAGTCAGATGTAGACAATAAAAAATGTCCCAGAATGCTTTGTGAAAGCACAACTAAATCATGTTTTTTGGATTTTAATTTGCATATTCAAAATCAAGATAAAATAAATTGCATAAATCTGTGGACAAACGTGTGTTACATTCAGTAATCTAAGAAATGGATTTGTACCCAACATTCTGTACATTGTTATGGATGAAATGTAAGAGTCATAGGTCACCCCAAGGCATGGAGCTGCATCCACACACTTAGTGAGACAGCCATCAGTAGTAATAAGTGCAGACACAGTGCAATGTTCTTTCCCAGAATTCCACCGTAGGCTCAGATTTGTTGTTGTTCCACCATTTTTTTTTTTCTGGAGGGTTGGTTGCTGTTCTTCTTTACTATCTATATGGCAGGAAAACATATTTGGTTTATTAAAACTCTTATCTCTAAAGCTACACCATTCTAAAGCTCCCCATACACAGGCCGATTGTAGCTGCTATGGGTCCCTTGGACAGATTCGGCAGCTTATCGGCCCATGTAGGGGCAGAAACGAGGGGCTTGCCCGACCAATATCTGGCATGAAATTGGCCAGATATCGATTGGCCAGGTTAGAAAATTCAGTCGGATTGGAACCGACTGCCCCATTGCCGCCAATATAATTCGATCGTTTGGCCCCAGAGCCAAACGATCACATTAGCCTACATACTCCCTGATATCACCCTCCCGTAGGTGGGGATATCGGGTGAAGATCCACTTGCATGGCGATCTCACCAAGTGAGCGAATCTTAACTTGTATGGGGACCTTATGTCAATCTGGTTGAATGAATTACAGTGTTTTAATTGCTGGACAATAGGTTTGTATTTTAGTAAATTAATAATAAACTTGCCAGTTTGCAGCCCCGGTATTACAGACAGCTGGTGGAGTTGCGCCTTGCCGTCGAGGAAATCAACAAGAATTCATCGTTATTCCCCAACCTGACCCTGGGGTACCATATATACGACTCCTGTGGGCACGGACAGAAGGCTGTGAGGAGCGTATTACAGATATTATCTGGTACCAGGGAGCCGGTTCCCAATTACTCCTGTGATGGTAAAAGAAAAATTGTTGGTTTTATTGGGGATTTAATATCAGACACAACTATAATCAGTGCCCAGATACTGAGTCTGTTTGGCTTTTCCCAGGTGAGAAGAACCCAGTACTGACTGAAATTTTCCTATTTGCCTAATGGAAATATCAAGATTTGCAAATATATGTACATTCTATTTGTTTTAAAGGGGAACTAAACCCTGCGGCACAGCGCGGCTCAACCAAACATTACTCAGCTGTTGCCGGACTACAAATCCCAGAATAATGTAACATATAATGAAGGGTGAGGCATGCTGGGAGCTGTAGTCCAGCAACATCAGGGTTGTATTCTTAAAGCAATATTGCACAATAAAACTTTTCAGACCCTCCAGTGCCTGCAGCAGCATTGAAATACAAAAGATGTAATTATCTATGTATGTAATAAAATATTTAAATGGCTGACATATGGTTGGAATCTAATCAGAATGCTCATTGGTCAGTTCTCTTGCATCTTTAATTGTTCTCAACCTCCAAAGAGAACTAGGGGCTTCCCATAAATGATACTGGCCAAATGACCCCATTGGCACAGAGACACAGGTGCATCATGGGTACAGGTACATATAAACTAGCGCTGCCCTATTATACACATTGGATTTTAGATCATCATGTACAGTATATACTTTCTTCACTCTAGATCATAATTATTGCACTTTCTAAACAAAAAGCTTCTGGATCCTATCATTGTATTATTTTCCATTTATCTACTACTAAGACTCATAACACAACCAAAGCCCTTTTCAGGGCAAGAGTTTGCTGAGCAGACTGGGGGTGCCGAGCAGACTGGGGGTGCCATGCAGCCTGGGGGTGCCATGCAGCCTGGGGGTGCCGCCATACAGCCTGGGGGTGCCGCCATACAGCCTGGGGGTGCCGCCATACAGCCTGGGGGTGCCGCCATACAGCCTGGGGGGGGTGCCATACAGCCTGGGGGGGGTGCCATACAGACTGGGGGTGCCATACAGCCTGGGGGGTGCCATACAGCCTGGGGGGTGCCATACAGCCTGGGGGTGCCATACAGCCTGGGGGGTGCCATACAGCCTGGGGGTGCCATACAGACTGGGGGTGCCATACAGACTGGGGGTGCCATACAGACTGGGGGTGCCATACAGCCTGGGGGGTGCCATACAGCCTGGGGGTGCCATACAGCCTGGGGGTGCCATACAGACTGGGGGGTGCCATACAGCCTGGGGGTGCCATGCAGCCTGGGGGTGCCGCCATACAGCCTGGGGGTGCCGCCATACAGCCTGGGGGTGCTGCCATACAGCCTGGGGGGTGCCATACAGCCTGGGGGTGCCATACAGCCTGGGGGTGCCATACAGCCTGGGGGTGCCATACAGCCTGGGGGTGCCATACAGACTGGGGGTTCCATACAGACTGGGGGTTCCATACACAGCCTGTTTATAATAGTGAGACACAAACTCTGAGCTCAGTGTCAGTCACTTTGCAAATCAGCATGCCTGGGAAGGAACATAGTGTTTGTGCAGAGGTTCCCCTGTACATGTTGTTCTGCCTATACACCTACTGGCACAGTTTGGCCTCTCCCCGTGTGTAATGCACACACACCCCCATGCAACTGGCTTCATAAACACTTTGACAGAAGTTATTGGTTTATATTTCTTCATCTAAGACTTACAATGTCCTGTACATTAGACTGGAGGGGGAGTGTAAGGTGCATATGTAAGTCATGATATTACATACAGAAAAACCTTTGCAATGGAATAATTTATTCCCAGAGGGGCTGTTTTACTTGAACTTTTGTTTTTTATATAATAGCTAGTCAGTGCATGAATGTTCATTGACTTTGGACACAATAAGTTGTGTTTACTTTTAAATACTTGCACTAAATTCAGTTCTGTCAATGTTTTCATCCTTTCTAACAAGGGGGAAAGAAAAGTCACACAATAAGGATTCAGCTAAAGTCTCGCCCCAAGCTCAAAGTGCCAGAGCAGGACTTGAGTTTTATAGGGAGCAGCCAGACAGGATTGTGATTGGTTGGCCTGTATGCATGTTTAAGTCACGAGACCAAGCAGGCAGGGGAAAGAAGAATATTGTGAGTGGATCCCTAAGCTCAGTGACATCAGCCAAGAGCAGACTGAGCATGTGCAGTAGTTGGGCAAAAGATGGAGAGCTACTGTGGGCATCTTCAGGGGCATGGGGCTTTATTTCTATAGAGCTTTGGGGATGTTGGGCTGGTACAAGGGCCCAAACACACAGCTAAACATTTCTAGCCATATTCTTTAGTCATAGGCTTTAGTGTCCCTTGAATTTATTTTCCATCCCTACAGATCAGTTACGGAGCCTCAGACCCTTTGCTCAGCGACAGAGCTGCCTTCCCGTACTTTTTTCGGACATTGCAAAGTTTTTATGGATCTTCATTGGTTGTTAGCAAATTACTAAAGCATTTTGGTTGGACGTGGGTTGGAATCATACGATTTAATTACGACAGTGGGGAAAATGAGCTCCAAGCGCTGACAGATTATTTCTCTAGAGATGGAATCTGCGTTGAGTTCACAATCAAGATAAGTCACTATTTAGATGAGATGTCATATGATGACCAAACTTATAGTAATAGGATGAAGGAGATCATTCACAAATCCACCACTAATATCATTGTAGTCTGTGGGAAACTGTCTGCCACCGGGATGAGTAAATTAATGAAACTTAGAGATGAACTGGTTAATAAGACTTTGATCTTTTCACCTTCTGCATCAGTTATTGGTCACATTGAGATACCCATTGTAGCCACACTCTATGGCAGTTTGATATTGGCCCAATATACTGTATATCCCAGAGATACTCAAGAAATAATGGAATTTATACATGATATCCATCCTTCTAAGGATCCGGGAGATAAGTTACTTGAAGATATTTTGTTGATAAGATTTAAATGTTCATCAAAAGACCTGTATAAAAACGAGCTTTATGGATTTTTATATGAGACCTATTGTAAAATATGCACTGATAAAGACATTACTAAAGCTCTTGCAATTCTGAACGCAACTCTGCTGGGGGCGCTGTCTCCCCACGTGCATCTGGCAGTCACTATCATGTCCCGGGCAGTTCATGAGATGCACCGTTCCTTCAGTGAGGGCAGAAAGGCTCAGCGCTATCAATATCAGGTGAATATTCCGTATAGACGTATTCTCACAAGTACATTTAGCAGCCCGCCATCATTATAAATATAAAAAGTAGATTTTTTTTTTCAAAACAGTCACAAAATCTGTATAAAATCTGTCAGGAAGACAGTTACCAATAAATGGCACCAGTATATTCTTCCACTCTGCATTACAGCTTAATATACAAAATATTGTCACGTTTTTCCTTAGTAGCATAGTCAGTAAGGTTAAAAAAAGACATCTATCAAGTTCAACCTTAATGCCTATAAATGATCAAGTAATATCTGCCATATAGGCTGATTAATAATTAAAATAATAATATGCAGACTGCACTGGTTCCTGTGTTGTGTATGTTCAGTGTATATAACCATTTATTGTACAGCATTGAAGAATTTGTTGTTGCTTTATAAATATGTCATAATAATAATAATGATAATAATAATAATAAACATCAATATATTGAATCTCCTACAGTTACATCACTATTTGAAAACAACTCACTATCAGACCAAGTACGGGGGGGAGGTCTCTTTTGACAGAAGTGGAGAGATGAACAACGGATATACAGTCTATTACTTTCTATTCTCACATGGAACATTGTTTATGGACACATTGGGCAGGTTTGTGCCGTCGGCACCTTCAGATTATAAACTATTAATCCATTCACAGACGATTCCATGGAAAACCAAAAACAGTACGGTCAGTTATTTTTATAAGAACTTGTTTTTATTTTGCCTTCATTCTGCAGCAATGTTTCAACATTAATTGGGTTTATATACTGAACACAAACAGTATAAGGCTCTATGAGGTGGGAATAGTGAGGCACGGGCCGGCCCAAATACCCGCGGGTTGGGAGGGTTCAGGCCAATCTCAGCACATCACTTGCAAGTCACGGGCAGGTTTGGGTTGAGCTGTTCCGCTCGGCCTCTCTGCCCACAACCTAACACTGCGGCTTCTTCTTTTGGCTTGTGAATTTATAGGCGTGCAGGCAACATACCCCACCCCTTTTGTGATGTCATTGCGTGGGTGGGCGCAGGTCTATAAATAGAGGGGAGAAGCCAGGTCGGGCAGGGTTCAGGAGCGGGGGGATCGGGGTCGGGATCGGTGTCAGCGTCGGGGTCGGGCGGATTATGGACTGGGACGGGTCGAGGTTTCTTGCTCCACACATAACTAGTGAGGATGCATTATATGTTGGAAAATATTTGTTTAGTAGTAACCATTTTATAAGGAAACACTGAAATAAATGCATGCTGTCCGGCATGGAAAGGAAAGGGTTAATATTATCATTTGTTTGTAGTGGAGGGTAATTGCACCAGACTTCCCTTGTCACAGGCATAGTCCATTATTCTTTATATTTCCACCTTTCACATATTCCGTGCTAATTATTCAGAAATCCGACTTTGACTTGCAATGAGCACAAAATATTGAACTGGATATCATGTTTTTACCCACAATGCATCAGGTTTACCCAGAATTCCAGCTCAATAATAGGCAAGCACAAAATAGCTTATGGCACAAATGATTTGATAAGGAACAAATTCTCCTCCTCCTCCTCCTTCCTCCACATTTTCTAAATGCTACTCCTCCTACAGTTTTAGGGGTACAACACCCAGTATCTCAACACTTCTCGTCTTCTTGTGGCGCCGCTCCGAACACCCCCGTTTTCCCATTTACTTTGACAGGGAAGATTTTCAAACTGCTGCCAATCTTTCAGCTTTGATGGCGACACCCCCCAAACTTGAATCACATAGTCATGAGCTCAGCCTGAATGAAAATATGATATTTGTTGGGTTCCCAAAAGTGGGTGGAGCTACGAACAGCCAGACAGATTTTTGACATTTTGACTGCGGAGGAAATTCAGCCCGGCGCCATTCTCACAATATTAACACCAGGATCCCAAACTCTTAACAGTTGGTCACTAGGGGACTGCAGTTTTAGGTTTGAAAAAGTGGGTGGAGCAACCAACAGCCAATCAGATTTTACCTATTGAATTTTACTGGTTTAATGTCAAGGTTCCCAAACTTTGCAGTTTGTCACTGAGTAACTGCAGTTCCAGGTTAGAAAAAGTGGGCAGAGCCACCAACCGCCAATCAGATGTCACTCATTGACTTTCAGTGGCAAAATTTAAATTCAAACACTATTAAAACCAGGGTCCCCAAACTTTGCACAGTGTGTTTTTTTTTTTTTTTACTATATAACTGTGGTCCAAGGTTAGAAAAACTGGGTGGAGCCAAAAAAGCCAATCAGATTTCATTCAGTGACTTCAGATTTTTTAAACCAACATGAAGTTTGTTCTCAGACTTCCCTTTCTAGTTGCATTGGTTACATGTGAATAGCACTTCTGCAGAGCCAATGCATAAAGTACCAAAAAATAACATCAACATAATGTTCTATATATGCAAGTAAGCTGCGTGTGTAAGCACTAGTGAGGAGCAAATGTTTCCACCAGGCATGGATTATCTGCGAGATTCTGCATTTCGCCATTGGCAAATTTTTTCACAAACTGCCGCAAGAATTTGCAGTGACAAAAATTCATCAAACCAGGAAAAATTCATGGTCACAAAAAAAATTGTGATTGATTATGTTTTTGATTATAATAAAAAAACACAAATACAAGAGTATTGTAGAAATGATCCCTATATTGGCTAACAATAGGAATAGAGTGCAAGCTTTTGGAGCTCTAAGGTCCCTTCATCAGGCTAAATATAAATGACAATGTTTTTTATTGTTAGCCAATATAGATCATCTCTAAAATACTCTTGTATCTGTGTTTTTTTTTGTTTTTGTTTTTTTTTACACTGGCTAACACGGTACTACAGTTTTTGCTTTGTGGTTACTGATTAGTGAATCTGTTCCATTTCTCTTCACCAAAAATTGTTGAAACTGCAGAAAAATGTGTGAAACCGTGTGACTGCAACTTTTTTGACGCAACAGCAGCTTTTCCTTCCTTTCCAAATTTTTTTACTGCAAATTTTTGTTACCATTTTGAAAAAAAAAACCCATAAAACCGCCAACTTGCGAAATTCGGAATTTCACAGCAAGTCCATGCCTGGTGAAAGATTTTGCTAATTACTAATTATGGTCACTTCAAATAAGTTGCAGTTGTGTCAAGTCACGGTCGCATAACAAAAAGTCGCGATCACATCAAATATGTTGTGTTGTAAAATGTTGCTAGGGCCCCAGGGCCAAATGATCAAATTAAAATGGCGGGCATAGGCACCTTTGGATCAGGGGCCACATCAACGAGCCAATGCAGTCCCTGTTCTGATGGAAAAATCAAACCCGCCATGTGTGGCTTGTGCGGCGTTTTTAGGCCGAGGAAAAATGCAGCGGAAAAACGCCTAAGGCGAACCCAAATTGCGAACATCGCGAAAAGTTTGCAAATTTTCGAACTTGCGAACACCCGATGTTCGCGCGAATTAGTTCGTCGGCGAACAGTTCGCTACATCTCTAATCACTATCCAAAGGGCCATGAAAACCATTCATGTAGCCATTATACAAACTATACAATATATATATATATTTACTGATTGTGTTTTTAACTTCTCTTGGTTTTAGGTCCCAAGAGCCCAATGCACAGACGCTTGCCAGCCCGGCTACAGAAAGGCACTAGAGCCCGGAGCCCAACCCTGCTGCTATCACTGTGTCCGGTGTTCTGAAGGAGAGATCTCCAATAGAACTAGTGAGAATCCTACAATGATTAAAAAATTACATTTTAGACTTAATTAAAAAAATTAAATTAAATTTTTAATTAAATTGCAAAATTAAATATTAGACTTAATTAGCTACTAGATACTGGATATCATGACCTGGATGAATGAGAATCTTCATAGACATAATCCTACGATGGAATCTTCTGATACTAAAAGCTCTTACTTGCCAGGCACACAGATAATATTCATTTTAAAATGTGGTCAAAGAAGTTACATTAGAAAGGGACAAGAGGGTATAAGTGAGGGGGAATAGTATACAGACATACGGAGGTACATACCAAGATCCCATAAAAACTAACAGTAACTGTATGTAACCCTCGGGGCTGCACTTTGAATCTATTAATTATACATTTCTGCTGACTAAATTAAGGGGAACATTTACTAATCCACGAACGGTCCAAATGCGTTTTTTCGTAATGATCGGTATTTTTGCAATTTTTTTGTCGCCGTTGCAACTTTTTCATATTTTCCATGACTTATTCGTCACTGTAGCAAATTTTTTGTATATTTTCCAGGACTTTTTCGGCGCTGTCGCAAAAAAATTGTATTGTTGCACCGAGTAGGAAAGTTTCGGATTCATTCAAGCTTCGGTATTGTGACTTTCCTTGGGCCAGGTTGGAGCTGCAGAGTGCGATTGAGCCCTATGGGAGACTTTCCTTGGGCCGGGTTGGAGCTGCAGAGTGCCATTGAGCCCTATGGGAGACTTTCCTTGGGCCGGGTTGGAGCTGAAGAGTGCCATTGAGCCCTATGGGAGACTTTCCTTGGGCCGGGTTGGAGCTGCAGAGTGCCATTGAGCCCTATGGGAGATTTTCCTTGGGCCGGGTTGGAGCTGCAGAGTGCCATTGAGCCCTATGGGAGACTTTCCTTGGGCCAGGTTGGAGCTGCAGAGTGCCATTGAGCCCTATGGGAGACTTTCCTTGGGCCGGGTTGGAGCTGCAGAGTGCCATTGAGCCCTATGGGAGACTTTCCTTGGGCCGGGTTGGAGCTGCAGAGTGCCATTGAGCCCTATGGGAGACTTTCCTTGGGCCGGGTTGGAGCTGCAGAGTGCCATTGAGCCCTATGGGAGACTTTCCTTGGGCCGGGTTGGAGCTGCAGAGTGCCATTGAGCCCTATGGGAGACTTTCCTTGGGCCGGGTTGGAGCTGCAGAGTGCCATTGAGCCCTATGGGAGACTTTCCTTGGGCCGGGTTGGAGCTGCAGAGTGCCATTGAGCCCTATGGGAGGCTTTCCTTGGGCGGGGTTGGGGCTGCAGAGTGCCATTGAGCCCTATGGGAGGCTTCCCTTGGGCCAGGTTGGAGCTGCAGAGTGCCATTGAGCCCTATGGGAGACTTTCCTTGGGCCAGGTTGGAGCTGCAGAGTGCCATTGAGCCCTATGGGAGACTTTCCTTGGGCCGGGTTGGAGCTGCAGAGTGCCATTGAGTCCTATGGGAGACTTTCCTTGGGCCGGGTTGGAGCTGCAAAGTGCCATTGAGCTCTATGGGAGGCTTTCCTTGGGCCAGGTTGGAGCTGCAGAGTGCCATTGAGCCCTATGGGAGACTTTCCTTGGGCCGGGTTGGAGCTGCAGAGTGCCATTGAGCCCTATGGGAGACTTTCCTTGGGCCGGGTTGGAGCTGCAGAGTGCCATTGAGCCCTATGGGAGGCTTTCCTTGGGCGGGGTTGGGGCTGCAGAGTGCCATTGAGCCCTATGGGAGACTTTCCTTGGGCCGGGTTGGAGCTGCAGGGTGCCATTGAGCCCTATGGGAGACTTTCCTTGGGCCGGGTTGGAGCTGCAGGGTGCCATTGAGCCCTATGGGAGACTTTCCTTGGGCCGGGTTGGAGCTGCAGGGTGCCATTGAGCCCTATGGGAGACTTTCCTTGGGCCGGGTTGGAGCTGCAGGGTGCCATTGAGCCCTATGGGAGACTTTCCTTGGGCCGGGTTGGAGCTGCAGAGTGCCATTGAGCCCTATGGGAGACTTTCCTTGGGCCGGGTTGGAGCTGCAGAGTGCCACTGAGCCCTATGGGAGGCTTTCCTTGGGCCGGGTTGGAGCTGCAGAGTGCCATTGAGCCCTATGGGAGACTTTCCTTGGGCCGGGTTGGGGCTGCAGAGTGCCATTGAGCCCTATGGGAGACTTTCCTTGGGCCGGGTTGGAGCTGCAGAGTGCCATTGAGCCCTATGGGAGGCTTTCCTTGGGCCGGGTTGGAGCTGCAGGGTGCCATTGAGCCCTATGGGAGACTTTCCTTGGGCCAGGTTGGAGCTGCAGAGTGCCATTGAGCCCTATGGGAGGCTTCCAAAATCATGCAAAGTTGGAAAGGTTTTTCTGCCATTCACGATCGTTAAATATGAAAAAATCGCGGTGGAGACAAAATAGTCGCGCAAAATACGAAAAAGTTGCGACGCCGATGAAAAAGCAGCAAAATTTTCGTTACCAATCCAATTTTTGCCATTGGGGATTCGAATTCGTGCATTAGTAAATGTGCCCCTAAATCTCTAACATTTTTCTTTTTTTTTTATTTTTAAAAATTCAAATAAAATAATTTTCAAGAATGTCTTACTAAAAAAGTCAAAACTGTTGCGCAAGAAAAGTCGTGGAAAAGAACATAAAAACATTTTCGGATTTAAAAAAAAAAAAACAACATAAAAAATCTGAAACCTCTAAAGTTCCGCGCCAAAAGAAGGATTTTCAAGGAAAGAGAAGGGACCCCCTGCCATTAATTTCTAGATGATCTTGGCAAGTTTTAGCTGGAAATGTATCAGATACAGATTTTTAGCCATTTGGCTGCATAGTAAATATCCAAAAAATTACTCTTAGTAATTGGCTCCCTAAATTTCTTAGGTATCTATAATGCCAATAGGTGTACTGTAGCATTAAAGGGACACTAAACCCAACCGTAAAGCTGTCCCACTGCGCCCCCTAGTTCTCTATAGAAGTTGATGAAAAACATAATTACACATGGAAACCAATTCCCCAATGAGAATTCTACTGACTGAAAACTTAATTACAGATGCAAGAGAAGTGACCAATGAGAATGCTGATTCCCAACACTGTGTCAGGCCCCTTGCTGGTACCTAAGGGTACCTAAGTGGGACAGCTTTAGTGTCCTTTAAATCATTTATTTGAACTGTCTCTATCTGAAAGTAATAAAATTCCAAAATCGCCAGTTTCTGGGAGGGAATGGGGGTTTCCACAGCATTATAAGAAAGGTCAAGAAGGGTTTCACTTCCTCTTGGCATCTACAGACCAATGCAACCAGCAGGTATTGAGATTGAATGAACCTTTATAATGGTAACCCCCCCCTTATTTCTCTTATTAATAGTATTAGCCAGCTTGTGTGGGTCAGTGTCCACTTAGTACCCGTCAGAGTAGCCAAGCATCCCAACAAGACAACAAGTTAGTGGGTAATTACATTGTATAGAAAACCAGTAAGCTCCCCAGTATACACGTGAGTTTGTGTGCCCCAGTCTTGCAGTATAGGGTATAGAACACTCACTGTAAGAAAAGTAGGAGCTTTGCTGATGGTCTTTCTTTAAAAGATGACTCTGTTCCCCAGTATTTAGTGATCATTTTGCCTAATTACTTGTTTACTGTAGAAATACTGTATTATTCTAACAACATACTGATTGGGTAATTCAGTTGCTGCACAAATAAATAGTTTGCATTTCTTAAGCATCACATGCTGTACTGTCTAAGATAACCATTATAGCTGTTTCCACTCATCTTTACACTAAGTCAGAACTTTATTTATATTGTTATATATTTGCAGACAGTGAAAATTGCCTCAGATGCCCAGACATGGAATGGCCCAATGAGAAGAATAATGAGTGCGTTACCAAAACTGAAGAGTATCTTTCATTCACTAATGATATAATATCTGCATTTTTATCATCTTTATCAGTTCTGTTATTTCTTTTAAGTCTCCAGATATTGGGAATTTTCATTACATTCCGGGACACCCCCATAGTGAGAGCCAACAACCGGAGCCTGAGCTTCCTCCTCCTTGTCTCCATCAAGCTGAGCTTCCTCAGTGTGTTTCTGTTCCTCGGTCGCCCTGTGGATATAACCTGCATGCTGCGCATCATCACTTTTGGAATCACCTTCTCCATAGCTGTCTCTTCTCTCCTGGCCAAGACTATCATGGTTTGTGTTGCTTTCAAAGCCACCAAGCCAGGGAGCTCATGGAGAAAATGGCTGGGAGTCAAACTGTCCAATTCTGTAGTCTTGTTCTGCTCATCCATTCAAATAATCATCTGCATGACTTGGTTGGCCATTTCTCCTCCCTTTCAGGAACTGGACATTCACACTTCCCCTGGAACCATCATCATTCAGTGCAATGAGGGCTCAGCTATTGGCTTTTACTCAGTTATTGGGTATATGGGGCTTCTGGCAGCTGTTAGTTTTGTTTTAGCATTTTTAGCTCGGAGCTTACCGGACAGTTTTAATGAGGCCAAGTACATCACTTTCAGCATGCTGCTCTTCTGCAGTGTTTGGATCACAATGATCCCGGCCTATCTGAGCACCAAAGGCAAAAACACTGTGTGTGTGGAGATATTTGCCATACTCACCTCAAGCGCGGGCCTTTTAGCCTCTATATTTCTGCCCAAATGTTACATTATTATACTTAGGCCTGAAATGAACCAGAAATCCTGTTTACTTGGACACATAACCTGATATCCTTCCGATTATCATTAGTGCAAAGTGCTGCTTATGTCAATTACCTCCTGCTAGTACTATAGTGACCAATGATATATTTGTACCTGTAGCATATTTATATATATATTTATATATTTAGGTAAATGACTATATCTTTTTCTTTGTATTTTAAATGGGTTCCTATGTGAGAGCTGCTTTGTGTGTATAAATGATAGAACCAATCTGTTTTTGTATTTCATTAAGAATAAATTCCTTTTGAGTAATTGCACCGACTTCTGTTTCTCTAATTTCTGGTTTGTTTCCAACCTTTGGTGCATCCCTTATATTCATTCTGCAACTGAACCCCAGATTATGTGAGGGGGAAACACTAACACAGCTCAGTATTTGGAATCATTACAAGGTGGAAAGAAAAGTCACACAATAAGGATTCAACTAAAGTCTCGCCCCAAGCTCAAAGTGCCAGAGCAGGACTTGAGTTATTTAGGGAGCAGCCAGACAGGACTGTGATTGGTTGGCCTGTATGCATGTTTAATAGGGAACAGGCAGTGACTAGAGCAAGCATAGGAAAGAAGAATATTGTGAGTGGATCCCTAAGCTCAGTGACATCAGCCAAGAGCAGACTGAGCATGTGCAGTAGTTGGGCAAAAGATGGAGAGCTACTGTGGGCATCTTCAGGGGTATGGGGCTTTATTTCTATAGAGCTTTGGGGATGTTGGGCTGGTACAGGGGCTCAAAACACACAGCTAAACATTTCTAGTGATAGTCTTTTTTAGGCTTTACTGTTCCTTTAACATCAGCCAATAGGGTTATTCATTGAAGTTTGATAAAAAGGAGTTGACAGCACACAATATTTTCAAATACCAATGTATATACACATAGAGTGGAGTGAAGAAGGGGAGAGAAAACTACCACTTCCCTCCCCTTTTGAGAGACAACAAATGGCCGAAAGGGGAGGTTTCATGGAATCCTGGATTTAGATCTCCAGCCCTTGCCCAACACGGGATCCATTATCTGGAAACCTGTATCCAGTTCCTCTCCCATAGTCTACGTTTTACTCAAACAATTCTAAACTTTAAAACACATCTTCTTTTGCTGAGTAATAATAAAACCATATCTATATCATGTGGGTTAAAAGGGAATATGTTGCCCAGTAATATTATTATTAGTCAGGAAACTTAAAATAACAAAAAGCCAACTTTTCCATTTCATAATTGTCTGTCGAGTAGAGTTATAAATGCAACATCTCTTGCAGGAAAGCAAATCCCAACGTGGGAGTTTATTCTCAGCCTGTTGGAAAATCCTTCCCTTTGCTCTATAAAATGAGGGTTGGCTGAGCCGTTCTCCTCACAGCGTTCTGGAAATGTGGGGAGACCTGGGCCCCCCGTGCTGCTATTCTGGGCAACCTCTCTAAGCCCTATCAATACTGTTTGTGGGCGCAATGCTCTGGGCAATTTATAATCCTTTCCCAATATTCATCTATCTCTTTGCTCTACGAATAAGACAACCTGCTGCTCACCCCACCAACCCTGCTTGTAATCTGGGAATGGCCAAATTCATTGAAGACTTTGAATACATTCAGGATGGAGATGTCATAATTGGGGGGCTACTGACTGTGAATGCATATTCAATGCATCTCCTGCGTAGGAATAATAACTATAACAACAAATTAACAATGTGTGGTGGGTAAGTGAGATTCCCTATAGGCAATACAAACTGTGTTTAAAAGGACACTAAACCCAACCGTAAAGCTGCCCCACAGCGCCCCCTAGTTCTCTATAGAAGTTGATGAAAAACATAATCACACATGGAAACCAATTCACCAATGAGAATTCTACTGACTGAAAACTTAATTATAGATGCAAGAGAAGTGACCAATGAGAATGCTGATTCCCTGTGTCAGGCCCCTTGCTGGTACCTTACATATAGAGATAATGATGGCATTTTCCCGTCATTATATGGCACAGGAATCAGACATGGGGATAAAGGGACAGACTTGTTCAGTGCTGGGAAACTGTGCTTATTGCTCCCAACTCCAATTGCAGGAACAGAGAACAGGGAGCCGGATTTACTCACATCAGCTGGGATTCTCATTGGGGGATTTTTCGCATGTTAAAGCAGTTGCTGGCTGTGGGGATTTGGGGAAAGATTTTATTGTGCAATATTGCTTTAAGAATACAACTCAGTGCTTACGTCTAAGACTCTAAAATTCAACCAGTTTTAGCTTATGTATCATAATTAACAATTTCTTCATATATAAACCCAGTGTTTATTGGCCGCTGACTTACTTGACACACAGTCAGTGGAGGATTCTTTTGCATTTCAATGCTGCCAATGCGGGCACTAGAGTTGCTGGACTACAGCTCCCAGCATACCTCACCCTTCATTATATGTTACATTATTCTGGGATTTGTAGTCCAGCAACAGCTGAGTAACGTTTGGTTGATTATAATGGCTTGTGGTTGGTGAAATTCAGAACCTTTAAAATGTAAGCAATTAAGGTTTATGCAGACAGTTAAAGGGATTTAACCTGAGAAGAATAATAGGACCATGCAAGGCATTGTGGGAAGCGACGATTTAGCTTTAGAAGAAGCACACTCTTTCTGAAGTCTGGCATCATAAGATGTGTTGAGTTGCAACTTCATTCCCACAATAACTTTGAAAATAATTGTTTACTTAATACAGTTTTTTTTTATTCATTAGATTAAACAAATACAATTAACACTGAAAAACAAGCAAATCCCTGATGGGATTAATAAAGTACAAGATAAGAGTATGATAGTAAATTGAACATTTCAGAACAATTTTTACAGTTGGCAATAGATGAAAAAAATAATAATGGAAAAACATAGAATAGAATTATACAATTGACTAAGATTTATACTACATATAGGGCCTGATTCACTAAAGTGTGATTTAACGTGCGCTATTTATAGCGTGCGGTAAAAATTTTACCGCATCTTAATTTTGGCGATTTTTCGCACGATTCACTATAAGCATACTCGCGCTTTTTTACGCGCGATATTGCATGCGTTATTTAACTCGCGAAGACTATTTCAATGCGGTATTTGCTGGTACATGTGCTAAATTACGCCCGCGAATAGTCACCGCATATGAATGGTAGCTTAGAAATAGTGTATAAAAATTGTCGCCGCATATAAATGGTGTATATAAATATTAGCCACATATAAATGGTCGCATATAAATGGTAGCATATAAATAGTAGCCACATATAAATGGTAGCATATAAATAGTAGCATATAAATAGTAGCATATAAATAGTAGCCACATATAAATGGTAGCATATAAATAGTAGCATATAAATAGTAGATGCTTATAAATAGTAGCCACTAGTGATGAGCAAATGTGTTCTGGTTTCTTTAGTGAAAATTAGCAAATCTTTCGAAAGATCCACGAAACGGCAAAAATGTTGTGCGGGCAAAAAAATTGTTGCTGTGACTATTATTTTTTGACGCTTGTATAAATTTTTGTATGTGCGGTGAATTTTTGCGTGGCAAATTTTTTCAGGCGTTTTGCCATTGGCGGATTGTTTTGCGAAACGCATGAAAAAATCCGCCGCAAAAAAATTCAACGCACGTCCAAAAATTTGCTGCCGATCCATGCCTGGCGAAACATTTCATCACTTGTAGCCAAATATAAATAGTCGCGCAAATGAACGCACGCCATGTTAGCCATACACGCCAATACTTGCAGAAAATTACTGTATGAAAAATGACCATTTCCCTGCAAACTGGCGGCTGCGTCACTCTAGGGGAAACACATACTTGAATAAATAACACTGTAAGTCCATATTTTATTGCAAAAAATCATTTACTGTACTTTTGTATAATTTTTCACCTGCCTGTAGTAGGTGTTAATTTTCGCATAGCCGAATGCGATATTTAGCGCACAAAAGTTATAGTGAATCATGCGATCATATTCTTTTCAGCACGGAAATGAACGTATGCGGTAAAACTAGCGCGAGAAATACCGCATGCGAAAATGCGACTTATCGCATGCGGTAATGCTGTAGTGAATTGCACGCTAATTGTCGCGTCTTTTTTACCGCAAAAAAGCGTGCGATAAACTTTAGTGAATCAGGCCCATAGTCTTTCTTCTTGTTACAATTACAAAGGCTAGTGAAGGTTCGAAGGCAATCATGGAACTATGGTAGGTAAAGTATTGAGTCCAAATAAGACCTATCTTTGAGAGAAAGGGTAGTTATGAATAGTTTCCATTTAGACAAGTATCTTGTACGATTTTTTGTGTTACCAAATTTGAAAGCTATGGCTTCATTTGTACAGAGAACTTGTAGTTCCAATGTAACATCTGCTATAACAGGGGGATTCGAATCTATCCATTTCTTAAAGATACTCCTTTTTGCTGCTGCTAAAATAAGATTTAAATAATTTATGGAATAGGAAATATTCCCGAATTTAGGTTGAAATAGATGAGACACTTGCGTTGGGTCTTCTGAGAAATTTAATAGAGCGGATTTTGGAGTCAGGTGGTATTTAGAGCCTAATTTGACTTTTAGATGAATCTCAATGTCTTTCCAAAAACTTTTTATATGAGGGCAATCTCATAGTAGGTGAATTAAATTTGGAAGTTGTGTGGTACATTTGGGACAGTTATTGAGGAAGTTGTTATTTTTAGAGACAAAGTTGAAACCTTTATAGGCTAGATGAATAAGTCTATAATTTTGCTTCCTCCAGACTTCTGTGTGTATAAGTTTATCAAAACGATTTATACAATTAGTTAAGATTTCTGGGGAAATTTCCGTTTGAAGATAGGTGGACCATTTCTTTGCAGTCAAATCCAACGGATTTTAATACAGTTTTAGTGTAGCGCAGTAAGCAGAATAAATCAATTTGTAATTAAAACTCCAAAATAATCATTTTGGAGTGACCATATATTAATTACAGTATTTTACTACATCAGTGGTAGGAAAGGGTTAATAAGGGAAAGATCATTTGACTAAATTGTAAATCACAATACTATGAATTTGAGCCAACAATGGTTTAACCATTTCACTGCCAGCTGTTTTGAACAAAGTGGAACTTCTACTGCCAGACAGTTTTTAAACATTTTGCACTGTTTCACTTTAGGGGCTTTTCCTCGGGGGGACTTTTAGTTTACCCAGGAAAACTATATATCATTTTTTTAGGACAACCTAAGATTTCAAAATATGGTGGCATTTTTGTGTAATTACAATTCTGTAACAAGATATAGGCTTCTAAATGTCTAAAAAATGAAAAAAAAAAAAATATTTCCCATTATATAAACACATACACCAGAAACAAAAATTATTTTATGCATAAAAATACAACTGATTTGGAAAGTCCCATGTCTCCTGAATGTGCCAATACCAAATATATATAGTTTTTTGGAAATTTCTCACTTGTATAGGTCAAAAACTCCCAGCAGTACATTACCAAATTCCCAAAGCACTGCGCCAGAAAGCTGCATACTTTAGATTTCAAGTTCAAAAATTCCACTAACAGAAGGTTTATCCCAGAAACTTATACATTTTTAGAAAGAACAGATTCTGTGGAATCCAGAATAGGTAGAACTGCCTGTCTACTCCAAACTACCAAGTTGCAATGCTTTCCTAAAATTATTGGTTTTTATCAAAATTTGTGAATTTTCTTAAAAATCGCTTCAAATCTTCCTGTCTATAGTATCTTATCTCCTACAGGTCATAAAGTAACCAGATAAAATACCCTAAATATGAACACCAGGGGTCCACTGAACAGTTTGATGCCCAATATGTATAGGTTTACCTAAGTAAGTGGCATGTAGGGGCCCCAATGTTAACATACCCCCATATGATCTATCATTTCTGTCATTTCAGTTCCAGCAAAATCAACACATTTACATCATTTTGTGTGGGATAACGCTACAAAAAAGTACACTCACCCCAGAAAGCCATATATTTTTGGAAAGTACACATTCCCCCGAATCTAAAATGGGTACCTGAGTCTTTCTACTTCAAAGTACTAAGTCGCAATATGTTCCTAAAGCTGGCAATTTTGAAAACATTTCCAAAAATCCTCTCAAAGCTTGCAGTTTGCACCATGTTATCTCCCATGTATCATTAGGTACCAAGATAAAACACCCTGAATTTGAATGCCAAGGGTCCACTGAACAGTTTGATGCCCAATATGTATAGGTTTACCTAAGTATGTGGAATGTAGGGGCCCCAATGGGAACATACCCCATATGATCCGTCATTTCTGTCATTTCGGCTTTATCAAAATCAACACATTTACATCATTTATGTGGGATAAAGCTACAAAAAAGTACACTCACCCCAGAAAGCCATCTATTTTTGGAAATTACACATTCCCCCAAATCTAAAATGGGTACCTGTGTCTTCCTACTCCAAAGTACCAAGCCGCAAAGCATTTCTAAAGTTAGCAATTTTGATGACAATTCCAAAAATCCCCTCAAAGCTTCCACTTTGCAGCATCTTATCTCCCACATAGCATTAGGTACCAAGATAAAACATTTTTAATTTGAACGCCAGGGGTCCACTGAAGAGTTTGATGCCCAATATGTATAGGTTTACCTAAGTATGTGGCATGTAGGGGCCCCAATGGGAACATACCCCCATATGATCTATCATTTCTGTCATTTCAGCTTCTGCAAAATCAACACATTTACATCATTATATGTGGGATAAAGCTAGTAAAAAGTACACTCACCCCAGAAAGTCATATATTTTTGGAAAGTACACATTTCCCGAAAACTAAAATGGGTACCTGTGTCTTTCTACTCCAAAATACCAAGCCGCAAAGGTTTACAAAGTTTGCCGATTTTATGACATTTCCAAAAATCACCTCAAAACTTCCAATATGCAGCATCTTATTTTCTACAGGTCATTAGGTACCAAGATAAAACACCCTAAATATGAACCCCAGAGGTCTACTGAACAGTTTGATGCCCACTGTACATAGGTTTATCAAAGCACATGGCACTTAGAGACCCCAAAATATACCTTGTGCCACTAATTTCATGGCTTACCTTTACCTAATTCATAAACAAATGGCAGTTTTATGTGGGATAGAAACTGCAGAAATGTAGGGTGACCCCTGAAAACCATATATTTTTGGAAAGTAAATGTTCAGACAAATCCATCATGGATAAAGAGTCCTTTCTACACCAAAGTACCAATCTGCAAAGCTTTCCTAAAGTTAGTGGTTTCTATGACATTTCAGAAAATTGCCTAAAAATGTTGCAATTTGACGCATTTATCTCACACAATTTCTTGCATACAAAGGCAAATCACCCCAAATAGGAATTATATAAATAGATTTACCAAACTATGCGGAGTACAGGGGCACCCAAATAAAAATAGTGCATATGTATTTTCACGAATGATGCTCCGACTCGTGCAGTTTTTGCACCCGGTATGTGTATTATGTGCCATAAGACCCCCTAACAGTATGGAGACCCTAGAAAACCATACATTTTCCGAAAGTACACATTCTGACAAAACAAAAATGGGTAAATACATCTTTCTACTGCAAACTACCAAACTACAAAGCTATGCTAAACAGAATGGTTTTTATGACATTTCTGAAAATCATCACAAAGCTTGCATTTTACCCCATTATGTACCCCCACAATTTGTAACGTATCAACATAAAACACTAAATATAAACACTAGGGGTCTACTGAACAGTTTGATGCCCAATATGCATAGATTTACCAAACTATGTGGGGTACAGAGGAAGCCAAATTGAAATACAGCAGACAAAATGTCCATTTGCAAGACAAGTAACAAAGAACAATATGAAATGCAATAAAATCGCTAAAATCCCCCCAAAAAACTAAAATAAATGGGTTTTTTTCCCTAGTTATATCTGCAGTCAGAATCACAGTTTGAGTATTCTGGTTTGGACAAATTAGTTTTACAGACAAAGTCAAGCGAACAACAACTATGCATAACTGAAAATGCAATAAAATGGCTAAAAATGCAATAAAACGACTAAAAATGCACCAAAATCACAGAAAATGTAATATAAACACCAAAATAATACACAAAAGGTATTGTGCAGTGCAGTTAGCAAATACGCTATCCACAATGGAAATAAAACATTTTTTTCAGGCAAGAATAAAAACGATGCAATAAAAAAAATTACATAAGTGTGTAAGTGTGTGTGTACACATGGCAAAATGTATTTTGTGTGCAAGTGTGTGTGTGTGCAAGTAAGTGTGAGTGCTATAAGTGCTGGCAATGTGTGAAACCCCCAAGCCACCCACCAAAAATGTATGTGTGTGTATAAGTAAGTATAAGTGTGAATTAGTCTAATAAGTGTGTGATTGTGTGTTTGTGTGTGTGTCTGGCACTTACTTCAGGTCATGAAGCTGTAGATCGCTGGAGGGACACAGGAGAGACGCAGGCACAGCAGCTGCACTGAAGAATCGATGAGTTGGCAGAACAGGAAGCAGGGGGAGCAGAGGGGGAAGACAGGAAGGGAGAGGGTGAGTAGAAGAAAATGGACAAGTAGGAGCTACATTCTGGCTTTTTCTATGGGGCCCCTGGGCGATCGCGCCCCAGGAGCCACTAGTTACCCCGATCTGCTCATTCCCTAGGGGGTTCTTTACCTTGCGCTCATTCTCTGCACTCGCATTAAGCAGGGAGTGCAGAGAACGAGTGTAAGATAAAGAAAACATAGCTCCTACACGCTCGGTGTTTAACATGTTTTTATGCCAGCACGTAGGAGCTACGTGTTTTGCAGGGAAAGGGTTAATGTAAAATGAATCTGTCCAGACTAATATTATTGCCTACTATGAGGAATTGAACAGGATCTTAGACTTTGGGATGGCAGTGGATGTGATTTACTTCAACTGTACTAAAGTATTTGATACAGCTCCACACATAAAGTTACTGATTAAATTAAGGAATATTGGCCTAGAACATAATATTTGTAATTGGATAGAGAACTGGCTGAAGGATAGAGTACAAAGAGTGGGGGGAAATGGAACATTTTCTAATTGGACCAGTGTGGTTAGTGGGTACCGCAGGGGTCAGTCCTTGGGCCTTTGCTTTTTAACTTGTTTATTAATGCCCTGGGGGAGGGGCATAGACAGTACTGTTTCTATTTTTGCTGATGACACTAAATTGGGCAAAACTATAAGTTCCATGCAGGATGTGCCGCTTTGCAGAGCGATTGGATGGATTTAGGGAATTGGCAGCAAATAGTCGATTGAGGTTCAGTGTTGATAAACATAAATGCTGACTTCTGCTATACCTGAAGGATAATTGGCATAGATAAACTATGCACTAAATCTATAACTAATGATACATCTGTTCCCCAAAAAATGTATGGTTACTACTTTTATTTTAAGGATATAAATGGTATATTAGTGGGTTTATTTACTTGACATTTGTTCCTGCTGCAATCAAGTCAGTAATGTTCAATAAAAGTTGGATATTGCAAACACTAACTCTTTCTGGAATTGGACTGATTTATTGAAAAATTCCCCCAAAACCCCAGTAGCCCCGCCCATCTGTTCCACTTCCTGCTGGCTGTATTCTCTGGATGAGCAGGGGGGCCGGTGGCACTGTTGGAAAGGAACCAATCAGCAGCTAGGCTGACCTGATAGGGAACAGTATTTGCAGATACTCCTTATATGTGTAGTCACATTTACTTACCATGGGAACAGACATGTTATCATATCTACAGATTTTCTAAACAACCACATTGTTTTGATACTTTTTAGATTATGTATTACAATCTTAGGATAAAAGATTTGCTTTAATTAAATATAATTTCAACTCAAACAACTTGCCAGCTTGCAGGGCCGGCATTACAGACAGCTGGTGGAGTTGCGCCTTGCCGTCGAGGAGATCAACAAGAACCCGTCCCTGTTCCCCAACCTGACCCTGGGGTACCATATATACGACTCCTGTGGGGACCCCCGGAAGGCTGTGAGGAGCGTATTACAGATATTATCTGGTACCAGGGAGCCGGTTCCCAATTACTCCTGTGGAAAGAAAAGGAAGATTGTTGGTTTTATTGGGGATTTAACATCAGAAACCACTATAATCAGTGCCCAGATACTGAGTCTGTTTGGCTTTTCCCAGGTGAGAAGAACAAAGCGCAAGGTTCTAACTGGCTGCTGTTAGTAACTCATTTCAATAGATACATATATTACCTCATTATATAATTTAATAAACAGCTTTAAGAATATCTTTGTCTTAATAGGTAAGTTTACCTTAAAATTAATCTTATATGGTGCAGAGAGTGATGCACTGTGGCAAATTATCATTAAATGTAGTAATCCGTGGGAGCCCTCCTGCCAGGAAAAAGACGTATATACGGGAACAAGAAGGACACAACCACAATGGAAGTTCAAACTTGTTCAGTTTATTCTTACGTGATCATCGCTTTTATACCCCTTGTTTACGTGCAGATACAAAGGAATCATTATAAAAAATAGAGTAGAACCTCATTAGCTTCAAGGATGGCCTTCAAGGATGGCTAATGCGGGACATAAATTTTACATAGGACACAATGAGTAGAAGAGGCGTCAGTGCACAGATAAGATAAAGTTGTTTCTCAAGGCATATATTTCGTAAGGTGCAAGCTGTGCCAGGGTACTATATGGGAAAAACAACTATTATGGGATGTTGAAGCCTTGCTGGTTGCTGTTACAAAATGGAGATACATTTCTAAAATGGAGTATGATATGCTAAGCATCAAAGTGTATCAAAGTATCAAAATACATGCATATATGAATATATGATTATATGAATATGAGAGTATAGGATATCATGTCAAACCTCACATTTATATTGGGTCCAGAACATCTTTATTTCCTGTTTTTCTATGGTTTTGCCCAATATGCCTTATAAGATGACAGAAACCCCAATATGGAGCCTCTATGAATTGCCTCAAAGGGGGAAATGCCTTACTGACTCCAAGATTCTGCAAACTTCACAGCACCATAGAGTTTATTGTATGGTCTTGTCTATATGTACATATACATATATATATATCCTTGCATCAAGCCTGACATCCCTGGTGTAGTAATATGTGTGGCAACTATGCATACATACCTGCAAGTGTATGATAGTAACATCATTTAATTGTATGAATGTAAATAGTGCACAAGATATCTGTATAGACAGTGAGTCAATCAGATGTTAATTAAGTTGCTTAAGTTGGGAATGCTTTGAAGTGCCTTTCTGGTAGTTACCTTGGTATTTATTATAGGGGGGTGATCAACACCAAGATATCACAGGATGCCAACTGGAGGGTCTTTTGCAGGCCCGGAACTAGGGGTAGGCAGAAGAGGCAGCTGCCTAGGGCACAACGATTGGGGGGCACCAGGCAGCAGCCTCTCCTGCCTACCCCTAGTACAGTTTGCGTCGCGTCACGCCCCCCCCCACGTGCTCGAACTGCGCATGCAGGAAATGTCAAAGTGCAAAGTTAATAGAATTGACCTTAATTGCCAAGGGGGCTCTGGACAGGACAGATGTTGGCTGATGTCTTTAAAAGCTGTCAGTCAGCTCCATTTATATATGTATTGGGACTGCTGCTCCAGGGTGTAGGTATGTGGACTCAAAAAATGATCTGGAGTGTAATAATGGGAGCACTCTGTCCAATAGCAGCTGACTGGGAAGCCCCTACAATGCCTGCCACTTGGGAACAAAATACAACTTGGATTATTAACAGCTTTCCTACATGATACCTGGTATTGGGTTGGACACTGGTTTGGTAATAATTGTGGAACCTCCTGTGGCTGCTCAGTTGGCTGCCTGGAAAGCAGATGGACCAACCAGTCAGCCAACTGTGTAATAATACACATATAACAATACTGAACAATGTTTGCATAAATTGATTGGTTTCAATAATTGTTTTTTGTAACCTTTTAGGCCAAAAGAAACATACAGATGCAGCCAAATTCCTTTACCATGTTGGTGTATAATGTCTCTTACAGTTAACACTGGGGTAAAAAAAAATTGCCACCAGGTGGACATGGTACTGTATGTGGTGTTTTCTATTGGGGTTTGCCTTGTGTTTGCACTCTAGCACCATCTAGCACCATCTAGAGGCAGGATTAAATACTCAATAAATGATGTCTGGACATGGGGAGACAAGATGTGAAAACTTGCTGGCTGCATCTGCTCATTGTACATTTACATATATTATATATCTATATTCATGCACAAAAATAAATAAAAACATTACCAAAAACACTGTTACTCAACATCCAAACCTTTAACCCTTTTACTGCCAATGACATATGGGATACGTCGTGGCAGAAAAAGTGCTTCTCTCTGCAGCGGTGGCATATGCCGCATTTACATTTACACACACTTACAGCACACAATTCAGCAGTTTTTTTTAAATTTTTCACACTTTTATACACTTATTTACACTCATATACACACTTACACACTGTCACACAACTTTTACACATGTACTCACATGTATACACAAACACATGTATACACAAACACTTGTGCTAACTTTAGAAAAGCTGTGTGGCTTGGTACTTTGGAGTAGGAAGACATGGGTACCCATTTTAGATTCGGGGGAATGTGTACTTTCCAAAAATATATGACTTTCTGGGGTGAGTGTACTTTTTACTAGTTTTATCCCACATATAATGATGTAAATGTGTTGATTTTGCAGGAGCTGAAGTAACAGAAATGATTAATCATATGGGGGTATGTTCCCATTGGGGCCCCTACATGCCACATACTTAGGTAAACCTATACATATTGGGCATCAAACTGTTCAGGGGACCCCTGGTGTTCAAATTTAGGGTGTTTTATCTTGGTGCCTAATGCTATGTGGGAGATAAGATGCCAAAATTTCTAACTTTAGAAAAGCTGTGTGGCTTGGTACTTTGGAGTAGAAAGACATGGGTAGCCATTTTAGATTTGGGGGAATGTGTACTTTCCAAAAATATATGAATTTCTGGGGTGAGTGTAGTTTTTACTAGCTTTATCCCACATAAATTATGTAAATGTGTGCATTTTGCTTGAGCTGAAATAACAGAAATGATACATCATATGGGGGTATGTTCCCATTGGGGCCCCTACATGCCACATACTTAGGTAAACCTATACATATTGGGCATCAAACTGTTCAGTGGACCCCTGGCATTCATAATTAAGGTTTTTTTTTTTGGTTACTTTATGACCTGTAGGAGATAAGATACTATAGACTGAAAGCTTTGAAGTGATTTTTTTTTAAAAATCACAAATTTTGATAAAAAACAATAACTTTAGGAAAGTATTGCGACTTGATAGTTTGGGGCAGACAGACAGTTCTACCTATTCTGGATTCCCCAGAATCTGTTCTTTCCAAAAATGTACAATGTATTTTCTGGAATAAACCTTCTGTTAGTGGAAATTGTGTCCTTGAAATCTAAAGTATGCAGCTTTCTGGAGCAGTGCTTTGGGAATTTGGTAGTGTACTGCTGGGAGTTTGTGACCTATACAAGTGAGAAATCTCCATAAAACTATATATATTTGGCATTGGCACATTCAGGAGACATGGGACTTTCCAAATCAGTTGTATATTCGTGCATAAAATAATTTTTGTTTCTAGTATGTGTGTTTATATTATGGAAAATTTGATTTTTTTCCCGCATTTTTAGACATTTAGAAGCCTATATCTTGTTAGAGAATTGGAATTACACAAAAATTCTACCATATTTTGAAGGATTAGGTTGTTCTTAAAAAAACGATATATTGTTTTCCTGGGTAAACTAGAAGTCCCCCTGAGGAAAGGCCCCTAAAGTGAAAAATGTTCAAAAACTGTCTGGCAATACACGTGCCGCTTTGACCAAATCGGCTGGCAGTAAAAGGGTTAAATGCCAAAGATAGCGAAATGTAACACATATTGCAGTGAGAGTCTTTTATCCAGCAGACAAGTAAAGAAATTTGGTGTAATACAGATAGCACATCTCCTACTGGGAAAGGAGGTAGAGAATGAGAACTCTAAACTGAACTATTTAATCCCACATAGTAACAAGAAGATATAATTTGTCTGTTTTATGTCTATATTCTCCAGCCCATGATATACAGTATCTAGTAGAATTAAGTCTAAAGCAACTGGACTTTTCAGAGTTTTTTCTTGAAAACTTTTCACCACTCATCTGAGTGGCTTCTTCAGTTCAAATGACTGGTAGGGAATTCCCTGGCATTTAAACCCTTGAGAGCAGTACAGTCACAGGCATCCAATCACAATGGTTCCATTGAACTTATTCAGTTGAGTGTTGGCTGACATTTATAGGAGTGAGTGGGATCCAGTCACAATGGTACCATGATTCTCAGTGATGTAGAAGTCAATCTTTCAAAGTACATTGCTAAAAGTGTCAATTGTTGTGAAACCGCCGGGGTAAGGATGTCAAAGCGGCATTGTAAGTTGATGACAAGTAGTGTCACAGGTCCCTCCTCTCTTCAGGGATGGTATATTCCAGGCTGGAATTAATGGCCTCCTTCACACCTTTTTCAAACCATCAGTCTGCTCAGTCCAAAATATACACATTGCTGTCCCCAAAGGAGTGTCCCTTTTCCTTGAGCTGTAGATAGACTGCTGAGTCTTGTTCTGAGGAGTTACCCCCCTATGTTGGGCCATTCTCTTACAGAGAGGTTGTTTTGTCTCCCCAATGTATAGCGGAGCACACTCACTACACTGGGGGGCATAGGCCATATTACTCATGGTCATGGGATGGGCTTCGATGTTGGGTCTTTAGGGTGCTCCAACTTCTCAGGGTGTTGCTGGGTTTGAAAAACACAGGTTTTATTATTAGTTCTTATTTTACTTCTATATGTACAGATCAGTTACGGAGCCTCAGACCCTTTGCTCAGTGACAGAGTCCGTTTTCCATACTTTTTCCGGACATTACAAGGTTTTGGTGGATCTGCACTCGCTATCAGTAAAATACTGAAACATTTTGGGTGGACGTGGGTTGGAATTATAAGAATACATGATAGCGATAGAGAAAATGAAGTCCACGTGCTGACAGATTATCTCTCCAGAGATGGAATTTGTGTTGAATTTACACACACGCTAAGTCCTTATTTAGATGCACCTTCAAGAGACAAAGAAATTAACAGGATTAATGATATAGTTAAAAAATTCACTACTGATATAATTATACTTTGTGGAAAATTGAGCAATGACATTATGTTGGCATTATACAAACTCAACGTACAAATGCTGATTAATAAGACTTTCATTCTTTCACCTTCTGCATCAGTTATTGGTCACAATGTGAAGTCTATTGCGGCTACATTTGATGGCAGTTTGATGTTAACACAATATACTGTATATCCCAGAGAAACTCATGAGTTAATAGAACTTATAAATGCCATCCATCCTTCTAAGGATCCCACAGATAAGTTACTTGAAGATATTTTGCTGCTAATATGTCAATGTTCATCCAAAGACCCATATAAGAATAAGCTTTATGGACATTTATACAAACAAAATTATTCAGAATGCGAAGACAAGAACATCACCCAATGTGTTTTGTTTGTGAAATCTCTTGTACTGGGGGCGCTGTCTCCCCACGTGCATCTGGCAGTCACTATCATGTCCCGGGCAGTTGATGAGATGCACCGTTCCCTCAGTGAGAAGGGCAGAAAGGCTCAGCGCTATCAATATCAGGTGAATTCTGACATTTATTTTAGCAGTCTGTTTGTGTAAAAGTATAATTTTAAAATATCTTCTTTTCAATTAGTCCAAAACTTTTACCAGTTCTTTTGATATTAACCAGTTGCCTGCCACAGCTCTATAAATGTTACTGCAGCTCCCCCATGGACAAAATGGAGAATAGACTTTTAAAGCTTGGCAATTGAGCACAAATAGACATCTCTCACTAGTTGTAATAGTGTATTTTCAAATGTGTTTTTCTGGGATCCTCTTACTTTTTTGGACTCTTTGGGACTCTTTGGGGCTCTTTGGGGCTCTTTGGGGCTCTTTGGGGCTCTTTGGTATTTCCATTGTGGGCTTTTTACATGCGACATACATCTCTACATGAGACAAAAAAAGGAGACAGACAGAAAAAGAGAAAGGAAGTGCGAGATAGGTAAAAAGTTATGGAGAGACAGTCAGGCAGTGAGAGAGGAAATGAGAGGTATTTAAAGAGGAATGAAGAGAGAAAAGACTCCAGAAAAAATGAGGCAGAGGGTCTCAATGTTAGAAAAGTAATTTGTAAGAAAACACAATCCACAAGTTATTATGGCTACCTTACCCTGATGGCTACCATACCCTGATGGCTACCATAAACAAGTGGGGATACTGTAGATGTTATAATGTTATATGAAAATGTTATATGATCATCTAAATAACCTGTTTTAAAGGAGGTGTGAGTTATTTTCGTTCACCAAAACAGTGAGGGAGAGTCTTGTGTAACACATAATCTCTACTAGGGAATTGTGACTCCTCAGTCTAGGCTGAAGTACAGGTCAGACAGGTCAGTGAGAGTGAGAGAGAGTGAGAGAGAGCATTAGGAAATAAGAAGTACAGATAAAAGAGACGCACAGGGAGATCAATCAATAGGAAAAGAGTGCTGTGGGCAGTGAGAGAGATGAACAAGCAGACAAACAGAATATGATGAAACGGACATACAAAAAAAGGAGACATTTTGAGAAAGAGGAAGGGGTTGAGATAAACAAAGAAAGATAGACAGACAGCATTTTGTAAGGAAGAAAACACAATCTGTGAATCAAATTCTGAATGGCTTTCGTACCATAATGGTTACCATAAACAAGTTTAAAGACAAATTCGTTACATAGTTACATAGTTACATAGTGTTGAAAAAAGACCAGTGTCCATCAAGTTCAACCCATCCGAGTAAACCCAGCACACACAACCCACACCTACCAATCTATACACTCACATACATAAACTATATATAACACGACTAATACTAACTGTAAATATTAGTATCACAATAGCCTTGGATATACTGCTTTGTTCAAAAACTTATCCAGGCCCCTCTTATAGGCATTAACAGAGTCTGCCATTACCCCATCTCTAGGGGCATTCCCCAACCCCCTCACTGCCCTCACCGTGAGGAACCCCCTACCCAACATCCCCCGGCAGGGCATTCCCAAACCCCCTCACTGCCCTCACCGTGAGGAACCCCCTACCCAACATCCCCCGGCAGGGCATTCCCCAACCCCCTCACTGCCCTCACCGTGAGGAACCCCCTACCCAACATCCCCCCGGCAGGGCATTCCCCAACCCCCTCACTGCCCTCACCGTGAGGAACCCCCTACCCAACATCCCCCGGCAGGGCATTCCCCAACCCTCTAACCGTGAGGAACCCTCTACCCAACACCCCCCGGCAGGGCATTCCCCAACCACCTCACTGCCCTCACCGTGAGGAACCCCCTACCCAACATCCCCCAGCAGGGCATTCCCCAACCCCTCACTGCCCTCACCGTGAGGAACCCCCTACCCAACATCCCCCGGCAGGGCATTCCCCAACCCCCTCACTGCCCTCACCATGAGGAACCCCCTACCCAACATCCCCCGGCAGGGCATTCCCCAACCCCCTCACTGCCCTCACCATGAGGAACCCCCTACCCAACATCCCCTGGCAGGGCATTCCCCAACCCCTCACTGCCCTCACCGTGAGGAACCCCCTACCCAACATCCCCCGGCAGGGCATTCCCCAACCCCCTCACTGCCCTCACCGTGAGGAACCCCTACCCAACATCCCCCGGCAGGGCATTCCCCAACCCCCTCACTGCCCTCACCATGAGGAACCCACTACCCAACATCCCCCGGCAGGGCATTCCCCAACCTCCTCACTGCCCTCACCGTGAGAAACCCCCTACCCAACATCCCCCGGCAGGGCATTCCCCAACCTCCTCACTGCCCTCACCGTGAGGAACCCCCTACCCAACATCCCCCGGCAGGGCATTCCCCAACCCCCTCACTGCCCTCACCGTGAGGAACCCCCTACCCAACATCCCCCGGCAGGGCATTCCCCAACCCCCTCACTGCCCTCACCATGAGGAACCCCCTACCCAACATCCCCCGGCAGGGCATTCCCCAACCTCACTGCCCTCATCATGAAAAACCCTCTACGCTGCTTCAAATGGAAGCTCTGTTCCTCTAATCTAAAGGGGGGGCCTCTGGTGCGTTGATTGTTTTTATGGGAAAAAAGAACCCCCCCATCTGCCTATAATCCCCTCTAATGTACTTGTACAGAGTAATCATGTCCCCTCGCAAGCGCCTCTTTTCCAGAGAAAACAACCCCAACCCTGACAGTCTAACCTCATAGTTTAACCTTTCCATCCCCTTAACCAGTTTAGTTGCAGTCTCTGCTCTCTCTCCAGCTCATTAATATCCTTCTTAAGGACTGGAGCCCAAAACTGCCCCCCATACTCACTGTTACTGCCCCCCATACTCACTGTTACTGCCCCCCATACTCAAGGTGAGGCCTTACCAGGGACCTATAAAGAGGCAAAATTATGTTCTCATCCCTTGAGTCAATGCCCTGTTTATACAAGACAGCACTTTATTTGCTTTAGTAGCCACAGAATGACACTGCCTGGAATTAGACAACTTGTTATCTACAAAAAAACCCTAGATCCTTCCCCATTAAGGATCCCCCCAACACACTACCATTCAGTAGATAATTTGTGTTTATATTATTTCTCCCAAAGGGCAGAACCTTGCACTTATCAACATTGAACCTCATTTCCCAGTTTGCTGCCCAGTTTTCCAATTTTATCAAATCTCTCTGCAAAGCGGCAGCATCCTGCATGGAACTTATAGTTTTGCCCAATTTAGTGTCATCACTTTGAGCCTATGTCAAAGAATTACTTCAGCTTTATTAAATTCTAATAATTATATATCTCTTAACAGTTACACCACTACTTGAAAAAATATCCCTATCAAACCAAGTATGGGGGAGAGGTCTCTTTCAATGGAAGAGGAGAGATGGACACTGGATATACAATCTATTTCTTTCCCAGTGTAAATGATGCATCGTATTTGGGCACATTGGGCAGGTTGATACCATCGGCACCTTCAGGTTATAAACTAATAATCCATCCAGATGAAATTCCGTGGGAAATGAAGAACAAAACGGTTAGAAGTCCCTTTTGTCTTCTGATCTTTCCAAACCAACATGTTTCATTTTGCCTGAATTATTTGCATTATTTGCATGTTGCTCCCTGAGAAATTGGTTTGGTTTGATTTATCAACCAAATGTGTAACCCGGGGGTAAGTCATGTAAATACTGTAACATTTTCTACATTAATTAGCTCTATAAACTTAATAGAGATTTCCTGAAGAACATGGGCATGGTGAAACCCCAGGTAGTGATGAGTGAATTTTTTTTGGCATGGCTTCGTAGCGAATTTCCACATTTCACCATAAGTGAATTGTTTTGCGCATCAAAAAAATTGCAGTTGCGTCAAATTGGGTGCGGTCAAGTAAAAATGGGCACGGTCGCTTTGAAATCGGCGCGGTCATGGCAAAATGTATCAAAATAGGTGCAGTTGGGTAAAAAAAAAAGACGTGGGCCATAAAAAAGTCGCACAACAAAAAAGTTTTGCAAATTTTTTGCTGTATCGTTAATTTTCTTGTTGTTTCATGAATTTTACACCAAAGCAAAACAGGACAGATTCGCTCATCACTATCAGTAGGTTCAGTTGCAGTCTGGCACCTTTCCCTAAGGTAAGTTAAAGCCCTTTCATTAAAGTTACTTGCATAAAATTGCACTCATTGCACTAGTAAGGTGCTTCCACCGCTGTCCATTCCTCTTGGGTAATTTTTCCCTTGTTGTAGCTCTTTCAAACAATTCCAGTTAGGCTTTAACATCATCCATGGGAGTCACCTTTTGTAGAGTTTTACACCACTTTGCACTGTGCTTGCACTGTATTTACTTAGCAATCTCTTGGATTGCCTGTTATAAATCAAGGTTAACCCACTGTTATTGATCAGCTTTATTTGCTTCACCTGGGCACTAATTTGTACGAACAGCAGCTGATTAGTTTGCTGTTGAGCCCCTAAGCATCTCCGTTATCGCCTACTCCATGTTAGTATCCAGTGAAAGACTACATCGTTTTTATTAAAATCAAGGTATATAATTACAGAAAACATTGAGAAAAGGAGTTACATCAAATATTTCATTCCCATGCATATTGTTGAAGACTTCCCTTTCTTATGATTTAAGATATCAATTGATATACCTTTCATATTGAAAAAATGTAAAAATATACTGGGTTGATAAGGTTCTGTCTGTTTGTGGAAGGATTGTATGATGTGTCTTTTCAAGTTTTTGTTTGTCAGAGTTAATATAATTAATAACAATTCCCATTTTCCAAATTAAATATTTAGGGGCTGATCAACATTGATGGTTTTTTTTTCCTTGAATCAAACTTTTTAGCAAAAAAATTTGTGTATTTAATTAATTACTAAAAACCATTAACTTCTGGAATTTTGTGTAAAAACGATAACCTTACCTGATATTTTTCAATTCCTGGGAAAGATTTTTTTTATTCTGCCAAGACAAACAACTCAGAAAAGAAGCTGATTTTATGATGTTTAGGGCCTATGGGCATGGGGGGGGGCCTTGGACATCGGGTAACCCTGACTCTATTAGTGAAAGTTCTGAATAATAAAAAAAAAGATTCTTGATGAGGTGGAAGAAAAAAGGGCCACAATGGCATTATGATTTGAGTTTAAAAATCCAACAAAACACAAATACAAGAGTAGTGTAGAAATGATACCTATATTGGCTAACAATAGGAATAGAGTGCAAGCTTTCGGGGCTCTAAGGCCCCTTCATCAGGCAAAATACAAATCAGAACAGAAATGGCACAACATTTATACTGATAGATCAGAGAGAAGTGTCACAAGCAATACATTAGGGAGTTACAGATAGATAGTTTATTAGGGTGGGTTGTAAATAGTCCAGGGGTCTGGATTCAGTCAGATCAGATAGTGTGACATGAAACCTGACCCCAAATTAAGGCCCTGTCTTAATGTGTTAAATAACTCCATACATTTGTATTCATAGATCTTCCTTTCTCGTTCAGATCCAAAGTTCCCTTTTAGAATTAACACCTTCATGTCCTGAAGCCTGTGGTCCTGATTGCAGAAGTGTTGTCCCACTGGTGTATCACATGCTTTGGTTTTGATCTTATGTCTGTGAGATGCCATATACCTCCAACTGATGGGAAGTGCTATGGGAAGCAAAATGGCACCTCAGTATGCAAACTTGTTTATGGCCCATTTAGAAGAAAATTTCCTGGCTTTCTGCAACACCAGACCGTTGACCTATTTACGGTATATAGATGACATACTTATAATATGGACAGCATCAGAAAAGGAACTATTGACATTCCACCAAAGATTCAACCAATTTCATCCCACGATTAACCTTACCCTTAACCACTCCTCTTCACACATCAATTTCCTGGATACCACTATCTACATCAAGAATGGAATCATACAGACATCCCTATACCAAAAACCAACAGGCCATCCAGCATATCTTAGGTGGGACAGTTTCCATCCACATCACATTAAAAAATCAATTGTTTTTAGCCAGGCTCTTAGATACAACCGGATATGCTCAAATCCTGATGAAAGAAATAAACATCTCCATTCCTTACGGAAAACTTTTGTTAATCAGGGCTACCATCCACAGGTTATTGATGATCAGATCCACAGAGCAACTTAAATACCCAGAGACACACTCTTGGATTACAAACAAAAAATAGAAATCAACAGGGTACCAATTGTAGTCACCTACAACCCACAGCTGAACATTATAAGAAAAATAGCCAGGGACCTGCAGCCCATGCTCCATACAGATACCAGACTAAAGGAGATATTCCCTGAACTACCCCTTCTGTCCTATAGACACCCCCCAGTCTGAGGGAAATGATTGTTAGAAGTCTCTTCCCCAAACAACTAAAGCAGCGACATTTCCCTGCAACAGCAAAAGATGTGAGACTTGCAAATACATCCTGTGCCAAGATCCAATTGCAATACCGAATACACAAAAAGTCTACACCATTCGGGACTATTCATGTGCTTCCCCCAATGTGGTGTACTTGATCATATGTACTAAGTGCCCTACAGGGGGAATGTACATTGGAGAAACAGGGCAAAAACTGCGCACAAGGATGAACCATCACAGACATAAGATCAAAACCAAAGCATGTGATACACCAGTGGGACAACACTTCTGCAATCAGGACCACAGGCTTCAGGACATGAAGGTGTTAATTCTAAAAGGGAACTTTGGATCTGAACGAGAAAGGAAGATCTATGAATTCAAATGTATGGAGTTAATTAACACATTAAGACAGGGCCTTAATTTGGGGTCAGGTTTCATGTCACACTATCTGATCTGACTGAATCCAGACCCCTGGACTATTTACAACCCCCCCTAATAAACCTTAATTACTTTCACTATCTTCACAAGTTATCTCTATCTATCTGTAACTCCCTAATGTATTGCTTGTGACACTTCTCTCTGATCTATCAGTATAAATGTTGTGCCATTTCAGTTCTGATTTGTATTTTGCCTGATGAAGGGGCCTTAGAGCTCCGAAAGCTTGCACTCTATTCCTATTGTTAGCCAATATAGGTATCATTTCTACAATACTCTTGTATTTGTGTTTTGTTGTTTTTTTATTATTATTTTTGACACTGGCTAACACGGTACTACAGTTTTTGTTTTGAGTTTAAAAATCGAAATTTATTTGGAAGCTGAGAGAGATATCCACAGTGGACTCTGTTAAAAGACTTCTCTGCATCCAACAATAATCCTTGATGTACAACCATACGAATTAGGTTAATGGTTCTGCATGTGTCCTCTTGGGCTTGTCTACTGCCTATGAATCCTACCTGGTTATTTTCCACTAAATAGAAGAGTACATTAACAAGTCAAGTAAAATGTTTGTATAAATCTTTAAGTCAGAGTTATTATTATGATTATTATTATTAACATACAGAGTAACCTAAAGCAATAACCAATACAAGTGGTGAAGAGGGCCCTGCTTACAATCTACAAGGAGAAAGGGTTGAGACACAAGGTGTGGGAATGGGCATGACCAGAGTTGTGAGAGGTGGGGCACAGGGTGTTGCTAAACTAGATTAGGGTAAGCCTCTCTAAATAAATGTGTTTTTAGGGATCTCTTGAAGGCAGAGAGATTGGGAGAAAGTCTGACAGTTTGTGGGAGCGAATTCCAGAGAAGGGGGGCAGCCCTTGCAAAGTCTTGTGTGTGAGTGTGTGAGGAGGGAATGAGAGAGGAGTTGGGGAGCAGGTCAGTAGGGGGGTAACAAGCGGGTTGGGTGGTACCTAGAGATGAGTTCAGAGATGTGGGGGGGGCAGAGTTATGGGCTGCTTTAAATGTGAGAGTCATTAGTTTGAATTTTATCCTGGATGGTAGGGGAAGCCAGTGCAGGGATTGGCAGAGTGGCATGGCAGGGATTGGCAGAGTGGCACGGCAGAGGAGGAGCGGATGGTGAGGTGTATGAGCCTGGCAGCAGTATTCATTATGGACTGGAGAGGGGACAGTCTTTGGAGGGGAAGGCCAATTAACAGGAAGTTGCAGTAGTCCAGGTGAGATATTATAAGAGAGTGAATAAGAATTTTGGCAGCATCTTGGGTGATAAATGATCAGATTTTGGAGATATTTCTTAGGGGAAATTGACATGATTTGATAAGTGACTGGATATGAGGGGTGAAGTTGAGAAGTGATATTGGTATAACGTTAGCTGGAGTATATATGGATTCACCTGTAGCATGAAGCATTGCTTTAGGGAGTAATGTGACATAGATAAATACTTTCTTAAGAAATAAAGTAGTTGTTCTTGGTAACTCTGATTGTACTTATTACTCAGCCCACCCGAGCCTGGCACTTTCTTTGATTTTAATAACTTATCAATAGTATAGATCAGATTATGAAATCGGTAAATCAACTCCTCAAGGAGTTCGGGAAGTTGCTTATGGTCTAGGAAGGAATCAGTTACCTGCAGTGATGGTTGATTTGGGAAATTATTGTCTTTTAAATCATAAGGCTGAGTATAATAATCTGCAAATATGTATATATTTTCCAGTCTATATGGAATTCTTTGATTTACTGATTTTATATTGACTCTCCTAGCCAAGAATGAACCTGCTTTATCTTCTTGAGAGTTTAAATACAAGTAAATTTGCTTTCCTGCATTTTTCTATTTTTTCAGTTTTAAGCTGGGTGGCTTTGCCTCTAACAAACGCTTATGAGTGCGGCATAAAAAAAGTGATCAACTAAGCCATTGCCGTTATGCAACATATATTCATTTATCACTGTTGCTATTTGGGCCTTATGCTCTGGATTATTGAAGTCATAAGTATTCTTCATGTGGAAGGTATTTTGATAAAAAAAAATTCCAATACGATTGTTTTGCCACCAATATTCTTAAAAATGGCTCCAAAGCCTAGTCTGAATATGGTTTATTTTTAATTACAGTATATGGATATTTTGGCATAACAGTTACATAGTTAATATTAGGTTGAAAAAAGTCCATCACAGCCCCCCCAAAACCCAAGCACACATGTATCACATACATAAACAGATCCGTAACTATAAATATATAAATTCCTATAATAAACTAGCTGTCAATCTGGAGATCACTTTGGCCTTGGAAATTTCAGTTATTCAAGAAATCACCAAGACCCTTTTACAAGCATTAATAGAATCTGCCCTCCCAACATCTCCCAGTATGGAATTCCCCAACCTCACTGCCCTCCCCATGAGGAACCACCTACACTTGAAAGTTCTGTTCCTGTAATGTAAAGGGGTGGTCTCTTGTTTGTTTATCTTTTCTATTGGAGAAAAAAGCCTGCACTATCTGCCTATAATCCTCTCTAATGTACTTGTATAGAGTAATCATGTCCCCTCCCAAGCATTGTTTCACTAGAGAAACCAACCCCAACCCTGACAATAAACAGAAGGAGAACAACGATGCAATAAATACATTTAAACTTACATGAAATATTACATGCCAAGTGTTAAAAATACAAAGAATCAGTTCCCTGCCCTGAAGAGCAAATGCAGCCATTCACCATGGATGGGGCATTGGCTTATAGATGCCAAGACTGAATTTGAAATAAATTTTGAAAAGGCCAGTTTATTCTGGAGATAGTCAGGGATGGAGACCCACAATTAAAGAGGAGAAGGATAGAAATGTAGGAGAATGCACTGAATATTGGTGTGAAAACGTAGGTTCCTCTCAGCTTATACCATTCCCTGTTGCAGCCTCGACACCACTGGAGATTTACCCCTGTGCCAAACACCATCTCAGTAGCCTGGGACTTAATTATTCCCAAGCAAATGCCTTTAGTGACAATGTGTAGTGACTGTGCAATTATAACTGTACTGTATCTCGGATTTTGTTGATTTTGTGTGCGTTTAATTTCTCTTGTTTTTAGATGCCAAGAGCCCAATGCACAGACGCTTGCCAGCCCGGCTACAGGAAGGCACTAGAGCCCGGAGCCCAGCCCTGCTGCTATCACTGTGTCCGGTGTTCTGAAGGAGAGATCTCCAATCAGACTGGTAGGAAATCTCCTCATATTAAATCCTGTAAACTGGACCATATAATTCTTTAATAAAAAAAAATTCTGGGATTTTATTCCTAAATTTTCACCTAAAAAGTATTTTAGTGCATGACCCCCTATTAGGAGCCCAGCTAGAGAGCACTTTGGGCTGCACTCATGCAAAGACAATGCCAGGGACCTGTAGCTACCCCCTGGAATTCCGCTTATATCTGCCAGTATTCACGAGGGTTGGCTTGAGGTAGGCAGATATGCAACCCCCTCTCCATTCCTTAAATAGACAGTAAAGGCAAAAATATTTTTATTTCATTTGAAATTTTAGGCAACACTCAACATTTTATTTTTTTTATTTTTTTTTTTATACTTTTTTATTGAGAATGATTGCATAACAATATCATCACCATGTGTGGTATTACATTTAGTACATCAATAAACTGTTCATTTGTTAACCATACATATTTGTTATGTTTCATTCTTTAAATGGGGAAAGGGGGGGTGGGGCGTGGGAAGGAAGGGAAAAGGTAAGGGAAGGGGGGTGGGGGATGAGCAAGTCAGGATCTTGCTTTTTTCAGGGTCGCGGCTTGCTGGGGGGTGGAAGGTGGAAAACAAAACTTGGAACAGTGGGGAAAAAACTGGTGTTATAACAAAGCATTATATCAGATTAATCCTGTTCGGATGCTTCTGTATTCTTCTCACCGAGATCCGGGTTCTACCTATAGGTTTTCTTCACTCATATGTCCCTTGGGACTTTTCAGTGGATTTCCCCCATCAACACTCAACATTTTTTTAATGCATTATTATTTGTTTTGTTTTGTTTTGTTTTTTTGGTTTTGTGCTATGATGAGTTAAAGTTCTGTATCTCTCTGCCTTCTCCCTCTAGCCACTGCCTACTCACTATTAATCATGCATACACACTAACCAATCACAGTCCTGCTATGGTTCCTTATCCCTCTGCCTTCTCCCTCTAGTCACTGCCTACTCACTATTAATCATGCATACACACTAACCAATCCCAGTCCTGCTATGGTTCCTTATCCCTCTGCCTTCTCCCTCTAGTCACTGCCTACTCACTATTAATCATACATACACACTAACCAATCACAGCCCTGTCTGGCTGCTTCCTATGGAACTACAGTCCTGCTATGGTTCCTTATCCCTCTGCCTTCTCCCTCTAGTCACTGCCTACTCACTATTAATCATGCATACACACTAACCAATTACAGTCCTGCTATGGTTCCTTATCCCTCTGCCTTCTCCCTCTAGTCACTGCCTACTCACTATTAATCATACATACACACTAACCAATCACAGCCCTGTCTGGCTGCTTCCTATGGAACTACAGTCCTGCTATGGTTCCTTATCCCTCTGCCTTCTCCCTCTAGTCACTGCCTACTCACTATTAATCATGCATACACACTAACCAATTACAGTCCTGCTATGGTTCCTTATCCCTCTGCCTTCTCCCTCTAGTCACTGCCTACTCACTATTAATCATACATACACACTAACCAATCACAGCCCTGTCTGGCTGCTTCCTATGGAACTACAGTCCTGCTATGGTTCCTTATCCCTCTGCCTTCTCCCTCTAGTCACTGCCTACTCACTATTAATCATGCATACACACTAACCAATCCCAGTCCTGCTATGGTTCCTTATCCCTCTGCCTTCTCCCTCTAGTCACTGCCTACTCACTATTAATCATACATACACACTAACCAATCACAGCCCTGTCTGGCTGCTTCCTATGGAACTACAGTCCTGCTATGGTTCCTTATCCCTCTGCCTTCTCCCTCTAGTCACTGCCTACTCACTATTAATCATGCATACACACCAACCAATCACAGTCCTTTCTGTTTTCTAGGAAACTACAGTCCTGCTATAAATCCTTGGCCTTATTATTATACACTTATTATATTTTTAATACATCTGTAATTTGTATTTTCTGGATAGTAGCTTACCCCCACACCAAAAAAATTTAAACTACAAGTTCACTTTTTTCACATCCACTTTACCAAATAAAGGAAACTGTTTCATTAAGGAGTGTTGCTTAAAGGGACACTAAATCCAACTGTAAATCTGTCCCACTGCGCCCCCTAGTTCTCTATAGAAGTTGATGAAAAACATCATTACACATGGAAACCAATTCACCAATAAGAATTCTACTTAGTGAAAACTTAATTAAAGATGCAAGAGAAGTGACCAATGAGAATGCTGATTCCCAGCACTGTGTCAGGCCCCTTGCTGGTACCTTACATATAGAGATAATGATGGCATTTTCCTGTCATTATATGGCACAGGAATCAGACATGGGGATAAAGGGACAGACTTGTTCAGTGCTGGGAAACTGTGCTTATTGCTCCCAACTCCAATTGCAGGAACAGAGAACAGGGAGCCGGATTTACTCACATCAGCTGGGATTCTCATTGGAGGATTCTTTTGCATATTTATGCAGCCACTGGCTTTGTGCTGTTGTTTTGATAATTTACTACATTCCCTAAGCTCCGCCTCCCAACAGCAGCCCAGAGCAAACTGAGCATGTGCAGAAGCCAAATCTCATAAAGGATGGTCTAACAAAGTATCAAGATGGCAGCCCCCTGTGGACAACTTTGAAAGCATAAATCATTACTTTAATTAGGCTTCTCAATCCCTGGGCTTGTGCAGTAAGTTCAGAATGTTTATATCTATGTTCAGTATATAAAATACAGCATTTCTAATGATTTTCAATTTTAGACTTTATTTGTCCTTTAATAAGCAAAGTGCTATGTTAAAAGGGGGTTTATAAAGTATTTTATATCTTGCAACTGTTATTACCAATTGTAGTAAGTGGCAGTGAAAAGCAGGAATAATAGGATGGCCCTAAGAACTATAGAAGGGAGAGAGTAGAGCATCTCATTGTTCTTTTATTGTCTAATAAACCTATTAATGATGCCAAAGGGCCTGGTGAAAACTTAAATAATTGTTTTGTTATAATTTACAGACAGTGATAATTGCCTCAAGTGCCCAGACGTGGAATGGCCCAATGAAAAAAGCAATCAGTGTATTGCAAGAACTGAAGAGTTTCTCTCTTTTACTGATTGTACCATTGCTGCATTTTTATCATCAGTAACCATTGTGTTCTATATTATAACTCTCCTGATACTGGGAATTTTCATCACATTCCGGGACTCCCCCATAGTGAGAGCCAACAACCGGAGCCTGAGCTTCCTCCTCCTTGTCTCCATCAAGCTGAGCTTCCTCAGTGTGTTTCTGTTCCTCGGTCGCCCTGTGGATATAACCTGCATGCTGCGCATCATCACTTTTGGAATCACCTTCTCCATAGCTGTCTCTTCTCTCCTGGCCAAGACTATCATGGTTTGTGTTGCTTTCAAAGCCACCAAGCCAGGGAGCTCATGGAGAAAATGGCTGGGAGTCAAACTGTCCAATTCTGTAGTCTTGTTCTGCTCATCCATTCAAATAATCATCTGCATGACTTGGTTGGCCATTTCTCCTCCCTTTCAGGAACTGGACATTCACACTTCCCCTGGAACCATCATCATTCAGTGCAATGAGGGCTCAGCTATTGGCTTTTACTCAGTTATTGGGTATATGGGGCTTCTGGCAGCTGTTAGTTTTGTTTTAGCATTTTTAGCTCGGAGCTTACCGGACAGTTTTAATGAGGCCAAGTACATCACTTTCAGCATGCTGCTCTTCTGCAGTGTTTGGATCACAATGATCCCGGCCTATCTGAGCACCAAAGGCAAAAACACTGTGTGTGTGGAGATATTTGCCATACTCACCTCAAGCGCCGGCCTTTTAGCCTCTATATTTCTGCCCAAATGTTACACAATTATACTTAGGCCTGAAATGAACCAGAAATCCTGTTTACTTGGACACATAACCTGATATCCTTCCGATTATCATTAGTGCAAAGTGCTGCTTATGTCAATTACCTCCTGCTAGTACTATAGTGACCAATGATATATTTGTACCTGTAGCATATTTATATATATATTTATATATTTAGGTAAATGATTATATCTTTTTCTTTGTATTTTAAATGGGTTCCTATGTGAGAGCTGCTTTGGGTGTATAAATGATAGAACTAATCTGTTTCTGTATTTCATTAAGAATAAATTCCTTTTGAGTAATTGCACCGACTTCTGTTTCTCTAAGTTCTGGTTTGTTTCCAACCTTTGGGGCCATCCACTAATTTATATCAGTGAAAATGGGGGAACACAGTGTAGAACCTGGTACCCTGACCCAAAGGAAAACTTTATAGGAAACTGCAGCCTTACTGCCCAATAAAGCCCTATCCATTTATCCATTATATCCCACGTACAGGAACTGCATATGGTTTCTCTCCCTGTATATATTCTAAGGATGCATTGAACCCAGGATTCAGTTCAGGATTCGGCCAAGATTCTGCCTTTTTCAGCAGGATTCAGATTCGGTCAAATCCATGCCTCATGCCGAACCAAATCAGAATCCTTAAAATCATGAGTTTTTTTTACATAAACACTGAAATAGCAAATTTTTGCCACACACAATTCATTTTCTTCCTCATTTGTCCTAATCTGCATATGCAAATAATGACCTAATATATACATTCTGCAACTGAACCCCAGATTATGTGAGGGGGAAACACTAACACAGCTCAGTATTTGGAATCATTACAAGGGGGAAAGAGAAGCCGCACTAAGGATTCAGCTAAAGTCTCGCCCCAAGCTCAAAGTGCCAGAGCAGGACTTGAGTTTTATAGGGAGCAGCCAGACAGGACTGTGATTGGTTGGCCTGTATGCATGTTTAATAGGGAACAGGCAGTGACTAGAGCAAGCAGAGGAAAGAAGAATATTGTGAGTGGATCCCTAAGCTCAGTGACATCAGCCAAGAGCAGACTGAGCATGTGCAGTAGTTGGGCAAAAGATGGAGAGCTACTGTGGGCACCTTCAGGGGCATGGGGCTTTATTTCTATAGAGCTTTGGGGATGTTGGGCTGGTACAGGGGCTCAAAACACATAGCTAAACATTTCTAGCCATAGTCTTTTTTAGGCTTTACTGTTCCTTCAACATCAGCCAATAGGGTTATTCATTGAAGTTTGATAAAAGGAGTTGACAGCACACAATATTTTCAAATACCAATGTATATACACATAGAGTGGAGTGAAGAAGGGGAGAGAAAACTACCACTTCCCTCCCTTTTTGAGAGACAACAAATGGCCAAAAGGGGAGGTTTCATGGAATCCTGGATTTAGATCTCCCGTCCTCGCCCAACACGGGATCCATTATCTGGAAACCTGTATCCAGTTCCTCTCCCATAGTCTACGTTTTACTCAAACAATTCTAAACTTTAAAACACATCTTCTTTTGCTGAGTAATAATAAAACCATACCTATATCATGTGGGTTAAAAGGGAATATGTTGCCCAGTAATATTATTATTATTATTAGAAAACTTAAAATAACAAAAAGCCAACTTTTTTGTTTCATAATTGTCTGTCGAGTAGAGTTATAAATGCAACATTTCTTGCAGGAAAGCAAATCCCAAAGTGGGAGTTTATTCTCAGCCTGTTGGAAAATCCTTCCCTTTGCTCTATAAAATGAGGGTTGGCTGAGCCGTTCTCCTCACAGCGTTCTGGAAATGTGGGGAGACCTGGGCCCCCCGTGCCGCTGTTCTGGGCAACCTCTCTAACCCACACCCTATCATTGGGGCGCACTATACTGTTTGTGGGCACAATGCTCTGGGCAATTTATAATCCTTTCCCAATATTCATCTATCTATTTGCTCTACGAATAAGACAACCTGCTGCTCACCCCACCAACCCTGCTTGTAATCTGAAAATTGCCAAATTCATTGAAGACTTTGAATACATTCAGGATGGAGATGTCATAATTGGGGGGCTACTGACTGTGAATACATATACAGTGCATCTCCTGCATAGGAATAATAACTATAACAACAAACTAACGTTGTGTGCTGGGTAAGTGAGATTCTCTATAGGCAATACAAACTGTGTTTAAAGAGACACTAAACCCAACCCTGTCCCACTGCGCCCCCCTAGTTCTCTATAGAAGTTGATGAAAAACATAATTACACATGGAAACCAATTCACCAATGAGAATTCTACTGACTGAAAACTTAATTAAAGATGCAAGAGAAGTGACCAATGAGAATGCTGATTCCCAGCACTGTGTCAGGCCCCTTGCTGGTACCTTACATATAGAGATAATGATGGCATTTTCCCTTCATTATATGGCACAGGAATCAGACATGGGGATAAAGGGACAGACTTGTTCAGTGCTGGGAAACTGTGCTTATTGCTCCCAACTCCAATTGCAGGAACAGAGAACAGGGAGCCGGATTTACTCACATCAGCTGGGATTCTCATTGGGGGATTCTTTTGCATTTCAATGCTGCCAATGCGGGCCCTAGAGAGCTGGGAAAGTTTTATTGGGCAATATTGCTTTAAGAATACAGCCCTGATGTTGCTGGACTACAGCTCCCAGCATGCCTCACCCTTCATTATATATTACATTATTCTGGGATTTGTAGTCCGGCAACAGCTGAGTAACTTTTGGTTGATTATAATGTGTTGTGGTTGGTGAAATTCAGAACCTTTAAAATGTAAGCAATTAAGGTTTTATGCAGACAAAGGGATTTAACCTGAGATTTAACCTGAGAAGAATAACAGGACCATGCAAGGCATTGTGGGAAGTGACAATTTAGCTTTAGAAGAAGCACACTCTTTCTGAAGTCTGGCATCATAAAATGTGTTGAGTTGCAATTTAATTCCCACAATAACTTTGAAAATAATTGTTTACTTAATACAGTTTTAGTGTAGCGCAGTAAGCAGAATAAATCAATTTGTAATTAAAACTCCAAAATAATTGATTTTGGAGTTAACATATATTAATTACAGTATTTTACTACATCAGTGGTAGGAAAGGGTTAATAAGGGAAAGATCTTTTGACTACATTGTAAATCACAATACTATGAATTTGTGCCAGCAATGATTTAATGTAAAATGAATCTGTCCAGACTAATATAATTGCCTACATGAGGAATTGAACAGGAGTCTAGACTTTGGGATGGCAGTGGATGTGATTTACTGCAACTGTACTAAAGTATTTGATCCAGCTCCACACATAAAGCTACTGATTAAATTAAGGAATATTGGCCTGGAACATAATATTTGTAATTGGATAGAGAACTGGCTGAAGGATAGATTACACAGAGTGGGGGGAAATGGAACATTTTGTAATTGGACCAGTGTGGTTAGTGGGAACCGCAGGGGTCAGTCCTTGGGCCTTTGCTTTTTAACTTGTTTATTAATGACCTGGAGGGGGGCATAGAGAGTACTGTTTCTATTTTTGCTGATGACACTAAATTGGGCAAAACTATAAGTTCCATGCAGGATGTGCCGCTTTGCAGAGCGATTTGACAAAATTAGATAACTGGGCAGCAAACTGGAAAATGAGGTTCAATGTTGATAAATGCAAGGCCATACACTTTGGTAAACATAAATGCTGCATCCTATCTCTCTCTTAGCAGATATAAAAATATTGGCAAAGGTCCTCTCCGCTAGAATGAATAATGTACTTAGCACCATTATCTCAGAGGACCAAACGGGATTTATGCCAGGCAAGTCCACGGCCCTTAATATTAGAAGACTCTACTTAAACCTTGCCCCAGACTGAGTCTGACTACCCTCAACAAAGATAAAGATAAGGGTGGAGTTGCGCTCCCCAATATTTACTTATACTACTTAGCGGCTCAAATGAGTCACTTTGCTACTTAGGTGGAAGAGGCGCATCATCAGACTCTTTTCCACATGCAAGCTTTACTGGTGGGGAATAAATGCACACCCTTCCAATGGTTGTCTATTAAAAAAAACCCTCCAACACAGTATACCAGAATGTAGTAATGCAACACGCTCGGTTAATTTGGACTAAGGCGACTCAAATTCTAAAATTCACAGGCTTCTTTCCGCAAACCCCTCTATGGTGTAACTACTGGTTTCCGCATGTTGCTAAACTAGGGGAAATGCCAATATGGATGAATTGCGGAATCCTCAGGATAGGGGACGTATGGCAAAATGGGACAATGGTTACTTTTAATCATCTTAAAGAAACCTTGCAGCTCCCCTCCACTCAGTGTCTGCAATATATGCAACTACAAAAAAGATATCCCTACAAAACAATAAAGCAATTATCCAAATATCGCAAAACTCAACAGTAGACCTAATCATGCGAGGCTCCACAAAAGGCCTAATCTCTTCACTCTATGCTAATCTGCATAGCAAACCCCTTGAGAAACTAAGGGGAAAATACAACTATATTTTGTACATAGAGCATATTACACTCCAGCTAAGCTGCATCAAATTTTCCCAAATACAACATCAGAATGCCCTAGATGCCATGTAGAAAATGCCACACTAATGCATATGGTGTGGGAATGTTCGGTCCTGGGTAAATATTGGACCAAGCTTTTGAATAAGCTGGACCTGATCATAGAGGTGAAACTCCCAAGAACCCCCCAGGTGTGCCTGCTAGGCATAGGGCTCAAAGAACTACTCACGCAATATCTTAGTGTATTCACCAGAGAATGTTTATTTTTAGCAAAAAAAGCAATAACAAGGAAATGGACTCAACACCCCCCAAATATTCACATTGGCTCTCTGAAGTCAAACACCTATGTACACTGGAAAGTCTAATATATATCTATGGCTAGAAAAATCTACTTAAAGGGACACTAAACCCTGCTGCACAGCGCGACTCAACCAAACGTTACTCCGCTGTTTTATGGTTGAACTTGATGGACGTATGTCTTTTTTCAACCCAACTTACTATGTTACTATGTTACTATGTTGCCGGACTACAATTCCCAGAATAATGTAACATATAATGAAGGGTGAGGCATGCTGGGAGCTGTAGTCCAGCAACATCAGGGCTGTTTTTTAAAGCAATATTGCACAATATAGCTCTAAATCTATAGCTAATGATAAATTTGTCCCCCCAAAAAATGTATGGTTACTACTTTTGTTTTAAGGATATAAATGGTATATTAGTGGGTTTATTTACTTGACATTTTTTCCTGCAGCAATCAAGTCAGTAATGTTCAATAAAAGTTGGATATTGCAAACACTAACTCTTTCTGGAATTGGACTGATTTGGACTGATTTATTGAGAAATTCCCCCACTAGCCCCGCCCATCTGTTCCACTTCCTGCTGGCTGTATTCTCTGGATGAGCAGGGGGGCCGGTGGCACTGTAAGAAAGGCACCAATCAGCCGCTAGGCTGACCTGATACGGAACAGTATTTACAGATACTCCTTATATGTGTAGTCACATTTACTTACCATGGGAACAGATATGTTATCATATCTACAGATTTTCTATACAACCACATTGTTTTGATACTTTTTAGATTATGTATTACAATCTTAGGATAAAAGATTTGCTTTAATTAAATATAATATCAACTCAAACAACTTGCCAGCTTGCAGGGCCGGCATTACAGGCAGCTGGTGGAGTTGCGCCTTGCCATCGAGGAGATCAACAAGAACCCATCCCTGTTACCCAACCTGACCCTGGGGTACCATATATACGACTCCTGTGGGCATGAAACTAAGGCTGTGAGGAGCGTATTACAGATATTATCTGGTACCAAGCAGCCGGTTCCCAATTACTCCTGTGGAAGGAAAAGGAAGATTGTTGGTTTTATTGGGGATTTAACATCAGAAACCACTATAATCAGTGCCCAGATACTGAGTCTGTTTGGCTTTTCCCAGGTGAGAAAAACAAAGCGCAAGGTTCTAACTGGCTGCTGTTAGTAACTCATTTCAATAGATACATATATTGCCTCATTATATAATTTAATAAACAGCTTTTAGAATATCTTTGTCTTAATAGGTAAGTTTACCTTAACATTAATCTTATATGGTGCAGAGAGTGATGCACTGTGGCAAATTGTCATTTTTTTTTATTGGGTCCAGAACATCTTTATTTCCTGTTTTTCTATGGTTTTGCCCAATATGCCTTATAAGTAGGGATGTAGCGAACCTAAAAAAAAATGTTTGCGAACCCGTTCGCGAACTTTCGTCAGAAAGTGCGAACGTTCGCGAACTTTGCGAACCCCATAGACTTCAATGGGAAGGCGAATTTTAAAACCTAGAAAAGCCATCTCTGGCCAGAAAACTGATTTTAAAGTTGTTTAAAGGGTGCCATGACCTGGACAGTGGCATGCAGGAGGGGCATCAATGGCAAAAATTTCTCTGAAAAATACGTTGTTGACACAGCGTTGCGTTTTGTGCTGTAAAGGGCAGAAATCACACTACATTCCTAAACTTATGTAATAAACTGCTTTAAAAAGTCCGGCATCTACATGCCAATCAAGTCGTGTAAAGGTTACGGCCGGTTCACACGCAAAGACAAAATGCCGCGTTTACTGCAACGAAAAAAAAACGCAAAAAGCTTTAATGATACTGTCAAGTGTGCGAATATTAGTTTTTACTAGTTGCTTGTCACCTCCAGGACGTTCGTCCCGTCGGTGGGAATATTTCTGTAGTGGTGTGTTTAGCAGTCACCGTGCTTGTGCGCACGTGCATGGTCAGGCAGAGGTAATTCAATGTAGAGTAACGTGAACCAAAAAACACTGATTCTGCAGTGTGGGCCCAGGTTTGTCCTACCTTTTCAATCACCTGTGGTGACCATAAAAGATACGATTTTGCCGCAGTTGCAGAACCCTGAAAAATCAGGAATGTGTACATTCCTAAAAAATTATGGTTTTTTTGTTGCAGCCACTGAAGCACAGAGGACAGAAAAAATATCTCAGATAGATGGTATCATAACCATGCCCCAGGCAAACCCTTTCAAAGAACTAAGATAGGGTGACAACAAGCACAGAAGACATTAAAAACATCAAAGCTAGATGGTATCATAACCATGCCCCAGCCAAACCCTTTCAAAGAACTCAGATAGGGTGACAACAAGCACAGAAGACATTAAAAACATCAAAGCTAGATGGTATCATAACCATGCCCCAGCCAAACCCTTTCAAAGAACTCAGATAGGGTGACAACAAGCACAGAAGACATTAAAAACATCAAAGCTAGATGGTATCATAACCATGCCCCAGCCAAACCCTTTCAAAGAACTCATATAGGGTGACAAGCACAGAAGACATTAAAAACATCAAAGCTAGATGGTATCATAACCATGCCCCAGCCAAACCCTTTCAAAGAACTCATATAGGGTGACAAGCACAGAAGACATTAAAAACATCAAAGCTAGATGGTATCATAACCATGCCCCAGCCAAACCCTTTCAAAGAACTCAGATAAGGTGACAAGCACAGAAGACATTAAAAACATCAAAGCTAGATGGTATCATAACCATGCCCCAGCCAAACCCTTTCAAAGAACTCAGATAGGGTGACAAGCACAGAAGACATTAAAAACATCAAAGCTAGATGGTATCATAACCATGCCCCAGCCAAACCCTTTCAAAGAACTCAGATAGGGTGACAACAAGCACAGAAGACATTAAAAACATCAAAGCTAGATGGTATCATAACCATGCCCCAGCCAAACCCTTTCAAAGAACTCATATAGGGTGACAAGCACAGAAGACATTAAAAACATCAAAGCTAGATGGTATCATAACCATGCCCCAGCCAAACCCTTTCAAAGAACTCATATAGGGTGACAAGCACAGAAGACATTAAAAACATCAAAGCTAGATGGTATCATAACCATGCCCCAGCCAAACCCTTTCAAAGAACTCATATAGGGTGACAAGCACAGAAGACATTAAAAACATCAAAGCTAGATGGTATCATAACCATGCCCCAGCCAAACCCTTTCAAAGAACTCAGATAGGGTGACAACAAGCACAGAAGACATTAAAAACATCAAAGCTAGATGGTATCATAACCATGCCCCAGCCAAACCCTTTCAAAGAACTCAGATAGGGTGACAACAAGCACAGAAGACATTAAAAACATCAAAGCTAGATGGTATAATAACCATGCCCCAGCCAAACCCTTTCAAAGAACTCATATAGGGTGACAAGCACAGAAGACATTAAAAACATCAAAGCTAGATGGTATCATAACCATGCCCCAGCCAAACCCTTTCAAAGAACTCAGATAGGGTGACAAGCACAGAAGAGTAGAAGAGAGAAAAATTCAGGATTTACCTGTCCAAAAAGTTTGGCTTACAATTAAGCCAGTAGGATTTGCACCCTAGTTTGTACGGTGGTGGAGGAGGACGCTAAAGGACAGCTGTGTGTGGTGTCAAGCGGCGTGCAGAGAAGGACAGCTGCATGGGCAGTCAGAACAAGTCTTCCGGCGTGCAGTAACCCTCCGAGATCCATGCCTCATTCATTTTAATAAAGGTCAGGTAATCAACACTTTTGTGACCTAGGCGAGTTCTCTTCTCAGTTACAATCCCTCCTGCTGCACTAAAGGTCCTTTCTGAGAGGACACTTGAGGCAGGGCAAGACAACAGATTTATGGCAAATTGTTACAGCTCTGGCCACAGATCAAGCCTGTGCACCCAGTAGTCCAAGGGTTCATCGCTCCTCAGAGTGTCAATATCTGCAGTTAATGCCAGGTAGTCCGCTACCTGCCGGTCGAGGCATTCTCTGAGGGTGGATCCAGAAGGGTCCTGGCGCTGCCTTGGACTGAAAAAACTTTGCATGTCTGACGTTACAGAGTGGCCAAAGTGCATTGTCCTTGCAGGTGTGCTCGTGGGAGGATTACCGGCACCTCTGCCCCTGGAATGTGGAGTGACATCACCCTTAAAAGAATTGTACAACATGTTTTGCAGGCTGGTTTGGAAATGCAGCATCCTTTCGGACTTGTGGTACGTTGGTAACATTTCTGCCACTTTATGCTTGTAACGAGGGTCTAGTAGCGTTGCCACCCAGTACAGGTCCTTCTCCTTAAGCCTCTTGATACGGGGGTCCTTCAACAGGCATGACAGCATGAAAGACCCCATTCTCACAAGGTTGGATGCAGAGGTATCCATCTCCCCTTCCTCGTTATCAAGGACTACGTCCTCATCCACCACCGTCTCCTCCCCCCAGCCACGTACAAGACCAGGGCTCCACAAAAGGTGACCACAAGCCCCCTGGGAAGCCTGCTCCTGTTGGTCTTCTGCCTCCACAAAGCCACCTTCCTCCTCTGACTCCGCTTCTGACACCTCTCCCTGCGTTGCAGCAGGTGCCTGGGAACGTTCTGGTGATTCCGCCCAGAAATCAGGCTCTTGGTCACGCTGGTCTACAGCGTCATCTGTCACTCGTCGCACGGCACGCTCAAGAAAAAAAGCAAAGGGTATTAGGTCGCTGATGGTGCCTTCAGTGCGACTAACCATATTTGTGACCTCGTCAAAAGGGCGCATCAGCCTGCAGGCGTCGCGCATAAGCACCCAGTAACGGGGGAAAAAAATCCCCAGCTCTGCAGATCCAGTCCTACCACCCAGTTCAAATAGGTATTCATTGATGGCTCTTTGTTGTTGCAGCAGACGTTCAAACATGAGGAGCGTTGAATTCCAGCGAGTCTGGCTGTCGCAAATTAAACGCCTGACTGGCAAGTT